>NC_136863.1:3776819-3846819 GCF_951799975.1 Gobius niger | reverse complement strand
CGGTGGGTGCAGCGTTTCCCCCCCGTGGAGGAGAAGAGAGGACCGGCAGGGACGTGCATAGCGCCCGGTCCTGCCTCGCGCTCTGCCGCTGCCCAGGAAGATACGAGGCACGAGGAGAGAGAGGGGGGAGAGAGAGAGGAGAGAGAGAGAGGGGAGAGGGATGAGAGAGGTAGAGGAGAGAGGCAGGTGCAGCCGAGCATCAGCCAGCTCTCTCTCCTCCTGCAGTTTTGTCCTACAGCGCCATCTGGTGCACACAGGATTCCTTTATATTTGCCACAGGCTGAAACTTAAAAATGCAGCCACCATTTCACCTCCTCACCTCCACATGAACCGAGCACATTTTCTCCAGTTACTCGTCCCTGCTCTGGGCTCCACCTCGGGGCTGGAGGAGGCTCTAATTCTTTCAATGCTCTGCAGGGACAAAGTGAAGCATCAAAAGTCAGTCTTTGCCACTGAACACACGCGGGTTTAAAGAATCTAACTGAATTAAAAACTTTTCTTGCATTTTCATCCTCGCTTTTGTCACTATTTTGATTTTTGACGCGTATTTCAAAAAGCTGTAGATTTGGGTAAAGCCAAATTGGAGAAAATGTGCTCGGTTCAGGTGGGGGTTAAGAGGTTAAAGGTCCTATATCGTGTAAAAATCGACTTTTTGGAGCCTTTAGCCATGTTGTTTTGCTATATTTCAAAATCATCCCCAGAGTGGTTTTTGGCTTCATTCACACAGTTCTCTAGCCTGGCTAACACCAGACTAAAATCACAAGTGATATTTAGTCTGGTGTCACCAATTCATTTTCTCGTAGGAGAGGTGTGGTTTACGAATGTCTATCATGCGTCTGCACGAGGCCACAGCCAATCGTATCATCGTATGAGATGACGTATGACGCACCCGCTGTAAACTTTCGAGCTAAACTATTAAGAACAAGGTCTAAAGCTTGATCGATAAATAGCTTCGCGTCTGCTGCTGGTCATGTTTGATCAGTAAATAAACTTTTTTTTTTTTATCCGTAAATAAACTACAAGCTTCCGTATATCGAAGAGTGCGTCATCATCTCGCCGTCCCCTCCTTGTTCTGTGATTGGTTCCCAAATCCATCCCTGACGTCTGTAATGTAATGCCTTGCGACCTGATTGTCATTTATAAAACAGCTTTTTCATTATTTCTGTTGTAAGAAAGAAAGAAAGAAAAAAAGAAGGAAGTGCCCGACCAGTCCGCGCTGCTCCTGTGGGGAAAACAAACGCACCCCTGAGCGTCTGAACTGACGTCATGTTTGCACTGGAAGCTGTGAAGAAGGAGCTCTTTCTAACCTACTCTGGACACGCCTGTTCTTTTTCTTACCTCACGATAATGTCGCGGAGAAAAGCGCTACAGAACGTTATTCAACCTTCCTAAAGAAGAGGCCACTCGCCAGAAGTTGGCAATTTCTTTTCGGGATTCGGTGTTTATCAGCCAAAATATTGTTTTTCTGTGACTGTTTCTGATGGATGTTTGGTGAACCTTCACCAGAATCAAAGTGGATTCACTTTTATAACCAACGAGAGTCCCATAATGTAAACACCCGATGGACCAGAGCGGTGAGTCAATCAAAATGTGTGTTAGCGTGTGTATTAGCGTGTGTGTTAGCGTGTGTGTTAGCGTGTGTGTTAGTGTAACAGGGTTATGGTTCATGGTATATCCTGGAGAATTGGCGCTGGGTGTAGTTCTTGTTGGTTTGTTCGTTGGTCATACCTGGCAGTGTCTTTGGGTTGTCTGTCTTGTTTTGGCAAGTGTATTTTATTTTGGTTGTTGCCCCGTGTGTCACGTCCTGTCCCAGGCCAGTCCTATATATGGGGGCTCCTCCCGTTCCGTCTTCCCTTTTCTTGAGTCTTTTGTGGAAGAGGTAGGTTCTCGGGCCATCTGCCCCTTATGTTTCATTTTGTTGTGAATTCCATGTGTCCTTTAAGTTACCATATTGTTTTATTGTCATTTCTGTTCATATTAGTTGTTTATTCTGTGGATGTTTTTTCTTTTGTATTTCGTAGATTGTTCTGTGGGGCTGAGGCTATCGTCGGGGCTAACGCCATTTTCTTTTAAATTTTGTCAGGTATGTTGAGATATATACAGCCCTTTTCTTGAGTCTTTTGTGGAAGAGATTGTTCTGTGGGCTGGGGCTATCGTCGGGGCTAACGCCATTTTCTTTTAAATTTTGTCAGAAATAAACAGGGTTGAAGCGGCCGCTTCCCCCAAATGTGTCCTGAGTCCCGCGAGTCCTTTAGTAAAACTACACAACGCAGGGTCCACCACACATCAGCCACATTAGCGTGTGTGTTAGCGTGTGTGTTAGCGTATGTGTTAGCGTGTGTATTAGCATGTGTATTAGCGTGTGTGTTAGCATGTGTGTTAGCATGTGTGTTAGCGTGTGTGTTAGCGTGTGTGTTGCTGTGTATGAAGCTGTGTTGCAGATGTGAACTCCTTATAACTGCATTGTGAAGTAACTTCACTTATTGCTGTGATATTTATATTTCTTTTACTGCTAATGTTGCATGGGCGCCGGAGTAGCTCAGAGAGAGGGGGCGGAGTTAACTTAATCGAAGCGTCGTGTCTTCTGCTTTTGCAAAATACCCCCAGAAAATACTTATATTTCTCACAAAAAGTCCTCCACAGTGGTAGAGGTACAATATATCATATAAATGCCTATAGTTTACCTTGGGACGGCTAAAACAGCAGGATACAGATCCTTTAAGAGGTTCATTTGTGTCTGTTTTCATTTGCACATTTTACGGCTCTGAATTGACCTCTGATGTCGTTGCTACACTTTCCTTCTCACAGTCTGCCTCGTCTACAAGCCTTACATACTGACCATCTCTGCTTTCAGGTTTCAACTAGTGCCATTGGGGGGAAAAAACATCATTCCTTTTGAAACCAGAAAATCAGGACTGGTCAGAATCCACTCAAATCCAGATAAAGCTCTTGTTTGTCCAGTTTTACCCGTAAATTGAGTTGTAGAGCTTAAATAAGAGCCCGTCCACAGCTCCTCTTCACACTGACACGACTGAGAGGAGACATGGCCCCATCGCTGCCCGCTCTGCCCCTGCTCCTGGCCCTCGTCCTGGGCGTGGCGCTCCCGGCACAGGCCTACGACCAGCTGGACTACTGCCAACCGCCCAGAATCTGCCCACAGTTCACCCGCGTGTCCACAAACCAGGTCAGAGTCTCACCTTTTTACACCTGATTTTTCTTCTTTATGACCCTGCAATAACTGGCAACAGTGTCATAGAACAAGTGTCCTCATACAGATACTGAGGCCTCATGGTGCATCCTCTGTATGAGGAGCTCATTCTCAAGCCTCTAAAATCCTGTCTCTGTCTTACTTTTTGTTGGTCTGCACTATAAAGACGGCATCTCAGGAATCGCCCATATATGGTCATGTTTGAAAACAGTTGAGGGGGAAAACAATTTGGGGAAAAATCTAAACTTTCTCTAATTATTCAAAAACTAGTTGAACAAAAGCTGAATTATTAAATATGGTTTTCTACTAAATAAGATACAAAGACATGGAGAGGAGCAAAGTGGTTCAACAGCCCATAAATACATGAATAATGCTAACGTTAGCTTGCACTAGCTACGACTGCCGTTTTTCCGCTTCTACTGAACAATCTGCTGTGAATAAACATCCATATGGACCTGATTTAGACTTGACTTTATTTGTATGCGATAAATAAGTTCATATTTCACCAGAAAATGATGAAAAAGAGTTTCCAAAAAGATTCTATTTTCCCCCTCGGTAGGCCACGCCCCCTTCTATGATGCAATGCCGTATGTATCTCAATTTCAACAATAGAGTTTCATTCATTCATCACAATTAATGGTAAAATAATATGTGTAAATGTGTGTTCTATAATGAAACAAGCATTAGTTCACTTCAAATAAGAGAAATTCATTTGAAATACGCTTGAAATGAGTAAAAAAAAGTCAAAGGCTGGAAAAATTGAGTTCCATTGTCAGTAAAATAGTCAAAATAAGCACAAATTCTGTTCATTCAAGCTCTCTTTTAGGATTTTTCCGTGTGGACCCAGGACTGCAGTGTCCGGGCGAGTCCTGAGAAGTACCTGAGCTCACTGAAGGCGTTGTTTTTGTTTTTTCTCAGAAGTACGAGGAGCGCCTGTACGAGTCGTCCGTGTGGATGTGCACCGCGGGCGACGCCACCGACAGCATGGCGGTGATGAGGGCGACCATGCGGGTCATCAACTACAGGAACCAACAGAGCTGGATCCAAGGTGGAAACACAGAACTCCTCTTCTCACAAACCGTCCGGGCAGAATCTGACTTTGATTTCAGTCACTAAAGTTTCCTGCCAACCGCATTTTCTCCAGTTCAAAGTTCCAGTCGAAATCTAAAAGCTTCTCGACTGGAGCTCATAGACTATAGGCCAGTGTTTCGCCTCATTTGAAAGCTAAGACCAGCAAAACCCATTTAAGCTTCCTCCTAAATAAATAAAACTAAACATTTCTGTGTGTTTAGTTGTTCTCTCTGTATATTCTCAGTTATAAATGTGAATATAAGAGTCAGAGGGTTAGAAAAACCTAAAGCATAACCGTCCCAGAACCAGCACGACCCGGAGACAACTCTTCTGTCACTTTCCAAACCAATGGAATTCATTTTTTAGGCCCAAACTCTCCTCTTTAACCAGTTTTTCCAGAAATTCCACCAATTCAAGTCGAGCATTTAGAAAGAATGTGGTCTGTTCTGAAATCAGGAATCTGCTTTAGTCCTAGACAATAAACTTCTCTCCTCACGTTGTTGAGATTTTTGATTATGGGTTGATCTGGGTTGAATTCAGCGTCTTTTTGTTCAGTTTGATGAGTTTTGAGCAGCTGTTTTCCACGTCAATTACACTTTTTCTTAAATTTTGTCGATTTTAAGAGACAAATCTTCCGATCCAAGGCCGCCCTTCATACTGAGAGCGAGATTAAAGGGGTGAATATCGATCATCGGAGGAGTAAAAAAGCTCTAGACCAGAACAACATTAGTCTTTTCTATCTTTGTTTGTCTACTAAAGAAACCTGTGTGTGTGTTCCAGCTGTGGAGATCGATGACAACACCTGGCCCAGCCTGGTCAAAGTGAAGCACGGGGAGAAAGGAAAGGAGGTCAGCCTCTGCTGGCTGGTTCCTCCGGGAGTGACTCTGTCCAGCTCCGGTCAAGTGACGGTGGAGACTCTTCCCAAGGCCTCAATGTTTGTCAGGTCAGAGCCTCCAGACTCTATTTAGCAACACACTGAGATGCTCCAGGAACAATCACCTTAAAACCTGCATAACAGTCGATCCTGGAGAGTTAGAGGCCACTGTGATGGAAAGAAAAGTCATGTCAACCTCTTAACTCCCGCCTGAACCGAGAGGATCTTTTTCCTCACGTCATTAGATTTTTTTCCATCATTTTTTTGTTGGGTATTCAACTCATTTTTTTAATTTTTTGTATTTTTTTTGTCATTTTTTGTCACATTTTTGTCATTTTTGGTCACACTTTTTTTGGTCATTTTTTGTCACATTTTTGTCATTTTTTCGTCAATTTTTTATCAAATTTTTGGCATTTTTTTGGTCAAATTTGTGTCACTTTTTTGTCACATTTTTGTCAATTTTTAATCAATTTTTTGTCATCTTTTTGTAAATTTTTTTGTCACATTTTGTCACATTTTTGGCATTTTTTTCGTCATTTTTTTCTCAATTTCTTGTGACATTTTTGCCACTTTTTCGTAAATTTTTCGTCGCTTTATTGTCAATGTTTTCGTCACTTTTTTGTCACATTTCCATCATTGTTTTCGTCTCAGTTTTGTTGCTATTTTCACAGCTTTTTTCCAGAAGCTTTTGGATTGGGGTAAAGCCAAACTGGAGCTCGGTTCAGATGGGAGTTAAGGGGTTAAAGAGACTTGATTCAAGTTGGTCATTTTATACTCACTACTGCCACCTCAGGTCTTCCGCACCACTGCAGGTTCTATATTGTGCAGTTAATAACTTTTTGAGATTTTAGAGGCAAAAAATGCTATTACTGCACGGAATAATCAAAGAATGGTTTTGGATGAGAACCTAACCTATTTTAATCTCAAATTCTACTGATTTTAGTCACATCTCCATGGAGACGAGCTGGAGACGTACCCTCTCCCGGTAAAGTTACAGTCATGTCTTAGAAGAGCTGAGCCGCTCACTGCAAAAGCACATGTTTGTTTGTACATTTATGAGGTGTTTTTCCAATGATTAATGATTAATATATGCTGCTATTTAAATTGTATTTATAAGTGAAAATCCTACGTGGGGTGGCTTTAATTACTGTGAAAAGCAAAGAGTGCAGATAAAATACTTCCAGTGTCATATTCACGGGTAAAAAAGAACTGTTTTCAGCCTGGATTTGATTATTGGCATCCTCATAAAGACTGTTTAGTCCTGACTCTGGGAACCACCAGGAGACCCCTCCCTGAGACGGTTCATACAGTTCTAACATGTCAGAGATGTGCTTTGGTGTTTTAAAGTGTATTCTCTGGACTGGAGCAGCAGCGTTCTGGGATACATGGAGTAAATCTATGTTGTGTGAGGCTCGATGGTGAGAGTTACGGGGAGAGTCGACAACCTTGCCTCGTCTCAAATACAAATCTTTGTCAAAAGCAACGTATACCACGATTAATTCTCTTCAAAGCTTTTCCTCCATAAAGTGAAGCGTTGATGGAGAAGCTGCAGTTTGATTGTTAACAAAAATGTCCTTGTCATTTTTGCAGGCCGTTTGAAGGCATCCCGACCTACATGAGCAGACAGGAGAACGCGCAGAAGCTGATGGAGGACCTGGTCGCTGACGGAGAGTGCTTCGACCGGGCGGTTTTCTACGCCGCCAACTACGCCAGCGACTCTTCCTTCACTCATCACAACGAGATCTGGGTCCCTAAAGATTAGCCCGGACTCAGGCGACGGGTGACCGGCACCTACGGCACAATGTTGTGTTTAATGAGTCTTTTAAGGACAGTTTTGTCTTGATCGTTTACACTGATCTGAATTAAAAACTTCCAATTCTGATTTATCTGTGGAGGTGTAGTGTTTCTGTTGATTGAGAGGATTATGCTCATGTTTTGGGTTCAAAGTAAGGCTAAAAACAGGAAAATATCACTATAATGAACCTTTCTTTTAACCCCTTAACTACCACCTGAACCGAGCAAATTTTCTCCAGCTTTACCCCAATCCAAAAGCTTCTGGAAAAAAGCTGTGAAAACAGCAACAAAACTGAGACAAAAACAAGGATGAAAATGTGGAAAAAAGGGAGAAAAAATGGACGAAAAAGTGACAAAACATTTACAAAATTGTACAAAAAAATGACAAAAATTTGACAAAAAGTGAGAAAAATTTGATGAAAAATTGAGAAAAAATGGACGAAAAAGTGACAAAAAATTGACAAAAAAGTGATAAGAATGTGACAAAAAATTGAGAATAATCTGACAAAAAAGTGACAAAAAATTGACAAAAAATGGACCAAAAAAAATCGACGAAAAAGTGACAAAAAAGTCAAGAAAATTTGACAAAAATGAGACGACTGCCCAACAAAAAAAGTGATGAAAAATAATCTGATGATGTGAGGAAAAAGATAAATTTAGTTTTGTAGGTCTTAGCTTTCAAATGAGGCGTTACACTGGCCTACAGGATTTGGGTAAAGCTGAACTGGAGAAAATGCTCTCGGTTCAGGCGGGAGTTAAGGGGTTAAATCATATTGAAATATAAATCAGTTTCATCCTCTTTGATCAGACATTATTCGATGGACCCTCTGCCAAGCTCTCAAGTACCCCCTGGGGTCCTGGCACCCCTGGACACACAATTGTGAAGTGAAATGAAATTTATACATGATCTAGATTTTTTTTTTTATAAATAAAAAATTGAAAAGTAGGATTTGCACAAGACATTTTTGAAAGAAACCCATAAGTCATCCCGTTTTCTGGACTTCTTATGGTTTTCTTTTAAAAATGCCACTCTTCCATAACAATCTACATTAGCTGCATCATTGTATAAGCTGAAAGGTAGTGTGTGAAAAAAGTGACGGCTTATTTACTTCTTTACTGAACATAAACATTAAACCATAAAGGAGGAAATGTGGATCCTCTGTCTGGGCTCGTATGACATAACACTGCAGGTCAGTGGAAAGTTCAAACCTACAGCGTCCAGTTTAACCACGGATGATCATCACCGTCAGGGTTTTACTTCAGTGATTCTAACCCTCCCAGTTCAGCCCCATACCTGCTGCAGTGACAGCCAGAGGCCAGAAGAGGGCGCCACAATGCGGACAAATACAGTGAAAGGTCCCAGAGACTGTTTATGCAAATTAGAAACAGGCTACTTTAACCTCTTAACTCCCGCCTGAACCGAGAGCATTTTCTCCAGTTCAGCTTAACCCAAATCCTGTGGGCCAGTGTAACACCTCATTTGAAAGCTAAGATCTACAAAACTAAATTGATCTTTTTCCTCACATCAGATTTTTTTTCCATCACTTTTTGTGTTGGGCAGTTCTCATTTTTGTCAAATTTTCGTGAATTTTTGTCACTTTTTCGATTTTTTTTGGTCAATTTTTTTGTCACTTTTGCATCAAATTATTCGCATTTTTTTGTCAAATTCTTAGCACTTTTTTGTCCATTTTTTGTCCATTTTTTGTCCATTTTTCTAAATTTTTCGTCAAATTTTTGTCCATTTTTTGTCACTTTTTCATCCATTTTTTGTCAGAGGGTCCTTGGAATAATTTCAGATCAAAGAAAATGAAACTGAATCACATTTCAATATGTAAAAGGTACCACTTTATAACACTTTAAGCCTTAATGAGTGAACTTAAATCATGAACGATTCATTAAGTGTGACCAATAATGACTTATCGACTAATCAAATCCTAACTTTATTTATAGAGCACTTATCATACAGATTTGTGGCAGTGTTAATTTTGACATTTAATTTAGTTTTAGTCTTAGTCTTTTGACTAAAATGGAATTTAACTTTAGTCGAGATTTAGTCAAATAAATCGACTCAATTTTAGTCTAGTTTTAGTCGTCGACTATGCATTAGTATTCATTATATTTAATAATTTATCTTGTTCCTCTTCATGGAGCTGCTTCCACATGAAGCTCAGAGTTTTCCTTTGGCAGTGAATTTACATGATATGAAGCTCTTTAAGACGGACAATTCAAGTTTGGATGATTTTAGTCTCATTTTTATTTAGTCTTATTTTAGTCGACTAAATATCTGGACATTTTAGTCATAGTTTTAGTCTGAGAAACTTTTGATTTAGTTTTATTCCAATTTTAGTCGTCAAAAATATCACTGACTAAAATTAAGACAAAATATTTTAGTCGACAAAAACACTGATTCGTGGTGCAAAGTGCTTTACTAAAGATAATGCCAAACTCAAAATGCAAAGGGACAAATGAGGTATCAGACGAGACTCAGCTAGGCCGGACATGCCTTAGTGTTCTGGCTAATGGACGTTGACTGGGGAATAAAAAGATCTGCTACGCTCTTCGGAAGATGGTGAATGACTGGTGGAGCGGAGGGAGCTGCGCGGGAGGAAGTGGAGGAGCTGACCAGTGCAGGACACCACGCTCTGAAACAGGAACAGACCCACGAGGCGCTGCACTGTTTGAGGATCAGAACACTGAAGGCAGCCAGGTTTCCTCCAGGTGCTACGGTTTCCCCGACCTCCGGGTTCAGGTTGGGGTTGTTTAACCTTAAATTGTGAATGTTTCCTTTGTGAGATCAATAAAGTATCATCTTGTACTATGACAAAGCACTTAGTTCTTCACATATTCATTGTGTAGTTATTAAATGTTAGCCAGACTTAAATCATAAACCATTCATTAGTTATGTGTTTAATCATAACACATACCTTGCATTTAAGAGTGTTAAGCCTCATTTTGAACCCAAAACATGAGCATTATCCTTCGAACAGAAACACTGCACCTCCAGATATATCACAATGAGTTTATTCAAATCATGATAAAATTGTGACATTTCTTACAAGAATCAAGCACAACATTGACGTTGGGATCCTGAGTCCAGCTAACGTTTAAGGACCCAGATTTCGATGTGCTGATTGAAAGTACCGTAGCGGTCGTAACTGGCGCCCAAGTAAATCGTCCGGTCGAAACTCTTCCCGTCAGCGGTCAGGTCCTGCATCAGCTTCTCCTTGTTCTTTTGGGCTTCTTCTAAGGTCGGCATGCCCACAAAAGACCTGCAACAACAAGGACATTATTAATCCTCAGCCTCTCCATCACTGCTGCACTTTATGGAGCAAAAGCTTAAGAGACTTGTGGCATATGTTGCTTTGCCAAACATTTCTATTTGAGACGGACCATTACTACAAAAACTTGATATTTGTGTACAATTGACCTTTTCGTGACCAATGGCTGTGGTTAACATGACTTTAGTTTCCATCACAGTGGCCTAGAACTCTCCAGGATCAACTGGTTTGCAGGTTGTGAAGTGAAAACCCTTAATCCTGGAGCATCACAGAGGCCACTGTGATGGAAAATAAGGTGCATGGCTCACTGTAAGGTCACTACATAGAAGTGCATAATGCAACTTTAAGATCCATCCACTTGTCAGTGCTGGGTCGTGGGGCTGCCCAAATCATGTTGCACCAGCCCCTTTTGGCTCCTCCTGCAGGTGGTGGGTCCACGGGAGGACGGCCTCATGATTAAACGGGCCTGTTGGTCTCTCATAAGGGGCTTCTGAACCGCTCCTTGTCTGACCCGTCACCTTGGACCAGTTTACCCTGGGAGACCCTACCAGGGGCACGAAGCCCCCAGAGCTCCAGGATCATTCGGGCGTTCAAACCCCTCCACCACTTTAAGGTGGCGGTTCCAGGAGGTGCTTTAAGATCAAACATTAAAAATGTGAATCTTTCAGTCTTTAACTTTTAAATCAGGACTGGAATATGTTCATGGAGAATTGTGTAAATGCCGTTACATTTTTACCTCACCATAAACCTGACTTCACCATATCGGAGGAAGCTCATTAAAAAGCTCTGTGACATAACGGTTTGTAGAAACAGGCTGAGATAATGAACAGTGTGAACCACAAGAACCACAACAGCTGATTTCGGTCTAACTCGATGGTTAAAACAAATCTGCATGATATTTCTCCTGAGTTGTAAATAGAGTTGAGGCTCTGACCTGACAAACACTGAGGCCTTGGGAAACTTCTCCACCGTCACTTTGCCGGAGCCGGACAGAGTCATCCCCGGAGGAACCAGCCAGCAGAGTTGGAACACCGTCCCCCTGTCCCCCTGCGTCCCTTTGACCAGGCTGGGCCAGGTGTTCCTTTCCGGCTTCACAGCTGGAAAACAAACGGGTCCTTTAGAAATGCTCAGTACAAAGATACAAAAGACCAAGAAGGTTGTTTGAGGAGTTCGGTGTTCTCACCTTGGATCCAGCTCTGTTGGCTCCTGAAGTCCATGAGGCGCAGGGAGGCTTTCGACACCGTGAAGCTGTCTGTGCCGTCGCCCACGGTGCACATCCACACAGACGACTCGTACAGGCGCTCCTCGTACTTCTGAGAAGACACATTTAAAAAGCCTTTTAAGCAAGATAAGACGGCAGCATGGTGGTTAAGGCTAATGTCGTCTCTGCAGCAGAACAAAGACCTGAGAGTTGAGACACTAATATCCTGAGCACTGAGTGGCTGATGTGAAGGTGCGCGTGAGCTGGGACTGATTAACTGATTGGTAAAGGCTGCCGTTGATGAGGCGATGAATGAAAGCTGCAGGAACATCCTCCCGGTTTGCGCTGAAGCATGTGGTCTCACTCAGCCAATCAGAAGAGCTCACCCTACACCACAGATCCCACTACTGAGGCATTTGGCCAATCAGCAGAGACCTCACGCTCTCAACTTCCTGTTTTCTCTCAAGTCTGAAACCCAACCCTAGTCAGTTGATGAGACTCACATTGACAAAATAAACGCCAAGACTTTTTGTAACTTTCTAGTCAAATACTGGAGGTGACTGACCCCGCCCACTGCTGTGAAGCACAATCACATTACCAAAGCTCTCGCCTATGACAAAGTACACCTCCTGAATATCAGCACCCAGTACTTTCTGTATCTTACATATAAACCTTTTGCCCGTTAAAGAGCAATGAACTAAATATGGCAACTTTGTTCATTGATTTTCTGCATATTGAAAAGATTTTTAAAAAGTTTCAGCAGAACTAAACCTGTGTCATGTCCAATCACGTCACAACATTGTAAACGCCTATCCTTTACAATAGGGTTGGTTCACTCTTAACCCCCGCCTTAACCGACAGCATTTTCTCCGGTTTTACTCAAAATCTAAAAAGCTTTGACCGGAGCCAACAGCCTATAGGCCAGAGCTACGCCTCATTTGAAAGCCAAGGCCTACAAACTGATCTAAATTGAGCTTTTTTTTTTTACGTGTCACGCTCTTTTTCCATCTAATTTCTGCCAAACGTCACATGACTAGTCAGTATAAAACGACTAAATTTTTACCACCAAAGCCCCAACATTGAAAACAGTAAGTCTGACCTGGTTTGTGGAAATGCGGGTGAACTGTGGGCAGATTCTGGGCGGTTGGCAGTAGTCCAGCTGGTCGTAGGCCTGTGCCGGGAGCGCCACGCCCAGGACGAGGGCCAGGAGCAGGGGCAGGGCGGGCAGCGATGGGGCCATGTCAGCGTGAAGAGGAGCTGTGGACAGACTCTTATTTAAGCTCTAAAAACTCAAAATAATAAAAATGGAAAGGTCCACAGTTTTGCACTACAGGGTTTTTACTTTTACAGTGAAAAGATATTTACAGCCAAAAACAAAGACACATTTACAAAGGACTTACATGCTTTCCTTGGATCCAAACAGGTCGACTCCAACTCTGAACACCAACTGACTCACAGAGCGCAAATGCTCCCCTTTAATACCCCCCAGCCCCTCCCCCGGGCAGACCAACGCTAATTGAAGGGGACATTAAACATTCACACAAACAGACGAGAAACAATAGTAGATAAGATTCAAATATTTACACAGAAATACTGAGAATAAGTTGCCCTACACATGACAACCTCAATTCATACACATAATACAATAAGTCACAAAATAATGACTAAATGAACAAAATGGTTGTGTCCGGGTCATGTGGTTGCCCAGAGCGTGCCACAATGTGCCCCCAGGAAGTGCCTCGGTTTGGCCAAACTACCAGAGGACAGACACTGCAGACACAGGTGAGTGTCCGGTGGGAATGTAAGGAAAGTAGTGATGGCAAGATGAAGCCCCATGAAGCATTGAAGCCTCACAGCCAATCGCATCACACATGGTTCGAAGCATCAAGGTGCTTTATTTGCTCCACTACGCCATCATGTGGACAAGAAATGTATCAATCAATCAATAAAAGTTTATTTATAGTACTTTACAACAACACCAGGAGGACCAAAGTGCTTCACAGAAAGATAAAAATAAAAAATACCAAATGTTTACAACCTGGACACATTTCAGTGTGCTCTAAGTATTAAAAGCAAGTTTGAAAAGATGAGTCTTTAATCTGGATTTAAAAAGGGACAGGTCCGCATCTATAACATGGTGAGTGCTTACAATAAATGGTGGGGCTGACAGACTAAATTTGCGAATTTATAGAGTTGTGATGGAAAATATGTGTGTGTGTTACTGTTTATGTCCAACCCAAACACACAAAATGTCACTGTTGCTTTTGTTTTGAATCGCGCTTCAAACCCGCGAATCATTTCCTGAATCGGTCACGTGGTACGGCCGCTTCCCGAAGCTTCGAACGTCACCACACACGTGATCAACGCACGTGATCAACACACGTGATCAACACACGCATCGATACGCGCTTCAATAGACGCTCCTCTAGATTACTCGGCACACGCTTCGAAGCCTCGACACGATCGGCACATCACTAATGGAAAGCCAAAGTTAGCATAAATCGCCTCTATCGGCCGGCGTTCAAAACGCTGGTTTTCAAAATAAAACGCTGCTTTTTACGCCTAACGCCGATCGGCGTATTCATATATTTTAATAGAAATGCTAATTATCTCCACCCTGAAGTTTGGACAGCCAGTAAAATGGATGGTTTTGCAGCCAATGGGAACAAGCCAAATCCTTCCCTGCTAAGGCAAGAGCTGCACCATCGATCGTCTCTGGGCTGAAACCCGGAGGACACTTCTGCCTCAGGTGAGTCGGTTTCTACTGACAAAGAGAAAAGCAGTGTCTCTTCCACTGTAACTAAGAACTAGATGTTTATTTTTGCAATGGGGAAGGTGTCAGTGTGGTGCGATAAGAATGCTAGTTAGCAATTAGCACTAGCTCCGACCTGTCAAAGGGCCTTTGTTTTGATAGAATAGCTTAAGGCGAGCAAACTTTTCTCACTTGCGTTTCTGACTACAAACATTGCATGGGAGAAAAATGCTTATGCCTGATGTTGACAGACAACTGATGTGTTTGAAGGGTCATACATACATGAGTCTTCTGTGTAAACGGAGCTACAGTGTTATGTTTGGAAGTGTAATAATACTGCTCTGTCAGCCCTCATTGACACGCAAAAAACATTGCACATTCACAATAAAGTATTGAAGATATTATGGGGATAATAAAGGGGAAAACCATTACAGTACTTGGCAAAGAATAACCACAATATAACCAATTATGTTCCATAATTCAGTTTAATGACTATAACTAATACATTTTTAGATTTTGTCTGCTACATAGCGAAATCTGCCATGGTTATCAACAAGCCCCAGCATGGATGATCCAGTAGGTGACGCTGCATCCAGGAGCTCATCTTCAGATATCAAGGATCTTCATCAGGAGCAGCTGAAAGACTGGCCTGTTGCTCAAGTGTGTGAACATGACACTTGTATGCCGTGTACAGTCTCATTGTACAGTTATGCATGTTATTCGTTTTGCTACAGTGACAAGAAACAAGCATCAAGATCCTCGCTTTACCTGCTTATATATCTGGGGACATAAACACTGCCCAGGGGCCAAATGGGAGCCCCATGGCGCTTCCTTGATTTGAACCCCACAGGTTGTCCCTTGGCGATCACTGTGCATGCACTTTTGTCACAGATATAAGATAAAAATGTAGCTTTCAGGAAGTCCTTTGACTATTTTCTGGTAGTGTTTCTAAATCGACTGAGTTTAGGCGATATTTGACCGTGCACAATGCTCTTAATACATCACCCTGAACAAAGCTACACATCAGCCTGTCTAATCACAGATCTCCACACAGGTAATTTATAAGACTTTAAGCCTTAATGAGTGAACACTTAGATCATGAACGATTAAGTGTGACCAACAATGACTAATCAAATCCTAACTTTATAGAGCACTTTTCTTACGGATTCGTGGTGCAAAGTGCTTTAATACAGTTATGCCAAACTCATTGCACAACCTACAGGAGAGGCTTCACAGGAAACAAAGGGACAAATGCACCGTTTGAGATCAGGAGACTGAAGGCAGCCAGGTTTCCTCCAGGTGCTACGGCTTCAGGTTTAAGCTTAGTGTGAATTTTTCCATTGTGAGATCAAGTATTATCTTGTAAAGTGACAAAGCACTTAATTCACATATTCATTGTGTAGTTATTAAATGTTACCCACACTGAAATCATAAACCATTCATTAGTTATGTGTTTAATCATAACACATACCTTGCATTTAAGAGTGTTTAGCCTCATTTTGAACCCAAAACATGAGCATTATCCTTCAAACAGAAACACTGCACCTCCAGATATATCACGAGTTTTTTATTCAAATCATGATAAAATTGTGACATTTCTTCTTACAAGAATCAAGCACAACATTGACGTTGGGATCCTGAGTCCAGCTAACGTTTAAGGACCCAGATTTCGATGTGCTGATTGAAAGTACCGTAGCTGTCGTAACTGGCGCCCAAGTAAATCGTCCGGTCGAAACTCTTCCCGTCAGCGGTCAGGTCCTGCACCAGCTTCTCCTTGTTCTTCTGGGCTTCTTCTAAGGTCGGCATGCCCACAAAAGACCTGCAACAACAAGTACATTATTAATACTCAGCCTCTCCATCACTGCTGAACTTTATGGAGCAAAAGCTTGGAGACTTGTGGCACATGTTGCTTTGCCAAACATTTCTATTTGAGACGGACCATTACTACAAAAACTTGATATTTGTGTACAATTGACCTTTTCGTGACCCAATGGCTGTGGTTAACATGACTTTAGGTTCCATCAGTGGCCTAGAACTCTCCAGGATCAACTGTTTTGCAGGTTGTGAAGTGAAAACCCTTAATCCTGGAGCATCAGAGGCCACTGTGATGGAAAATAAGGTGCATGGCTCACTGTAAGGTCACTACATAGAAGTGCATAATGCAACTTTACGATCCATCCACTTGTCAGTTGCCGGGTCGTGGGGCAGCCGTTGAAGCTCCCAAATCACATTGCACCAGCCCCTTATGGCTCCTCCTGCAGGTGGTGGGTCCACGGGAGGACGGCCTCTAGATTAACCGGGCCTGTTGGCCTCTCATAAGGGGCTTCTGAACCGCTCTGTCTGACCCATCACCTAGGGAGACCCTACCAGGGGCACGAAGCCCCCAGAGCTCCAGGATCATTCGGGCGCTCAAACCCCTCCACCACGTTAAGGTGGCGGCTCCAGGAGGTGCTTTAAGATCCAACATTAAAAATGTGAATCTTTCAACTGGTCTTTAACTTTTAAATCAGGACTGGAATATGTTCATTGAGAATTGTGTAAATGCCGTTACATTCTTACCTCACCATAAACCTGACTTCACCATATAGGAGGAAGCTCATTAAAAAGCTCCGTGACATAACGGTTTGTAGAAACAGGCGGAGATAATGAACAGTGTGATGTTTATGGTGCAGCCACAACACTGGTCTGACATGTTTGCTGTGCAAGAACCACAAGAGCTGATTTCTGTCCAACTCAATGGTTAAAACAAATCTGCATGACATTTCTCCTGAGTTGTAAATAGAGTTGAGGCTCTGACCTGACAAACACTGTGGCCTGGGGAAACTTCTCCACCGTCACTTTGCTGGTGCCGGACAGAGTCATCCCCGGAGGAACCAACCAGCAGAGTCTGAACACCGTCCCCCTGTCCCCCTGCTCCACTTTGACCAGGCTGGGCCAGGTGTTCCTTTCCGGCTTCACAGCTGGAAAACAAATGGGCTTCTTTAGTACAAAGATTCAAAAGACTAAGATTGTTCTCGATGATAGAGATTCAATCCTTTTCTCGCTCAGAATGAAAGACGGCCTTGGATTTGAAGTCTCTTGAAAACAGCAAGGTACATACTTGAAATCATTCACAAGGAGCTTCTCAGAACTTGTGAAATTGAAAAAGACAATGACATTTTATGGTGAAACGGCCGGAGAAAGTCAGTGTTCTGAGCTCGAGACACTCCTGAAGGATCACGCAAATATTCATGAGATAAAACAGGGGCTGTTTGAGGAGTTCCGTGTTCTCACCTTGGATCCAGCTCTGTTGGCTCCTGAAGTCCATGAGGCGCAGGGAGGCCTCCGACACCGTGAAGCTGTCGGTGCCGTCGCCCACGGTGCACATCCACACATGAGACTCGTACAGGCGCTCCTCGTACTTCTGAGAAGACACATTTAAAAAGCCTTTTAAGCAAGATAAGACGGCAGCATGGTGGTTAAGGCTAATGTCGACTCTGCAGCAGAACAAAGACCTGCTGGTTGAGTTAAACTATAATCATCCTGAGCACTGAGTGAGGTGAAGGTGCGCCATGAGCTGGGACTGATTACATGATTGGTAAAGGCTGCCGTTGAGGTGATGAATGAAAGCTGCAGGAACATCCTCCAGGTTTGCACTGAAGCATGTGGTCTCACTCAGCCAATCAGAAGAGCTCACCCTACACCACAGATCCCACTACTGAGGCATTTGGCCAATAGCAAGTCTGAAAACTAACCCTGGTCAGTTGACTCACATTGACAATAAACCCTAAGATTGTTTGTTTTAAATTTTGCCAAAGGTTATTTTTAGTAACTTTCTAGTCCAATACTGGAGGTGATTGACCCCGCTCACATTACCAAAGCTCTTGCCTATGACAGGTGTGATCATTCAAACATCAAAATCTCCTGAATATCAGCACCCAGTACTTTTTGCATCTTACTTATAAACCTTTGCCACTTAAAGAGCAATGAACTAAATATGGCAACTTTGTTCACATAGACTTTCTGCATATTGAAAGATTTTTAAAACAGAACTAAACTTGTGTCATGTCCCCCAATAACTCCTAAATTTCAAAGTATTTCAATGAGGGCCATATGATGCGTTAAAACAAGCTGCGTTCAGGTCACAACATTGTAAACGCCTATAATTTACAATGGGGTTGGTTCACTCTTAACCTCTGCCTTAACAGAGCATTTTCTCCAGTTTTACTCAAATCTAAAAAGCTTTGACTGGAGCCGACAGCCTATAGGCCAGAGTTACACCTCATTTGAAAGCTAAGGCCTACAAACTGATCTAAAATGGAGCTTTTTAAGCGAGTCATTGCCGGGTCAGGTTCTTTTACATCTCAGTTTTGCCAAACGTCACATAGTCAGTAAAAAACTACTACATTTTCATCACCGAAGCCCCAACATTGAAAACGGTAAGTCTCTGACCTGGTTTGTTGAAATGCGGGTGAAATCTGGGCAGATTCTGGGCGGTTGGCAGTAGTCCAGCTGGTCGTAGGCCTGTGCCGGGAGCGCCATGCCCAGGACGAGGGCCAGGAGCAGGGGCAGGGCGGGCAGCGATGGGGCCATGTCAGCGTGAAGAGGAGCTGTGGACAGACTCTTATTTAAGCTCTAAAAACTCAAAATAATAAAAATGGAAAGGTCTACAGTTTTGCACTACAGGGTTTTTACTTTCACAGTGAAAAGATATTTACAGCCAAAAACAAAGACACATTCACAAAGGACTTACATGCTTTCCTTGGATCCCAAACAGGTCGACTCCAACTCTGAACACCAACTGACTCACAAAGCGCAAAAGCTCCCCTTTAACACCCCCCAGCCCCTCCCCCGGGCAGACCAACGCTAATTGAAGGGGGTATTAAACATTCACACAGACAGACAAAGAGTAAATATTATTCAAATATCTACACAGAAATACTGATGAACAAAATGGTTGAGTCCGGGTCATGTGGTTGCCCAGAGCGCACCACAATGCGCTACAAGACGTGCCCCCAGGAAGTGCCTTGGTTTGGCCAAACTACCACAGGACAGACACTGCTGACACAGGTGGCTGGTTCCGAAACGGGCAGATTGCTAAGAGCTCTTACGCCAAACCGGATGTGCGTCAGCGTCCGCCATGGCAAGTTGCCTCCGAATTGGTAAGTCAGTTAGGAAGTAGTTAGGAAAAGGAGCCTTGATGCTAACTATCATGGCCACTTTAGCATAGGGACCTCTGATGCTAACTAACCAGTGATTAGGAGCTATGTGCCATCCCACAAGCCACTGCGCCAAAAAAAACCACCCCCCTCGCCCCCACCCTCGAGTGATTCATGCGCAACCACTGTTGATTGACAGGAGCACATTTAATAATAAAAATAATAATAATTAAAAATTAAGATTCTGCACAAGCCAAACTTTATAAAAGTGATAAATCCATGTTGTCGTCCCCACAGCTCAGTCACATGTCAGTGTTAAAGAGGAAACTCAGGAAACAGATTAAATGCTTTTGTTTTCATTTAGTAGAAACTTAAGCCACATGGATCATTTGCATAATGTAGCTTTATGAAACAGCTGTTGAAATAAAATAACACTAAAGGGAAATGTTTGGATCATTTGGATTTATTTTTTTCCTTAAATGTCTTTGTTTGGACACTATGTTGTTGTTGGACACTGTACACTAGGGGGCGACATGCACTTTTGTTTGGCCTGCACTCCACCAATAACTTTAAAGAAGAAGAAAAGCAGCTGTTGGTGATGTCACTTCCCCTTCCCCTGTTTAAGGACGGACGGATTGTTCAAATGCTGCTGAAGGTCTAGTTCACTAACTGCATAGAGGTCTAACAGTTGACCCCATGAAAGGTTAAGGAGTTAGTTGCTAGTGTTAGTGCTTAGAGGCTACAATTTGATGGTTTCGGATTGAGCCAGGTGAGTATCTGGTGGGTGGGTGGGGGGGGTGACTGGGTCAAGTGACTTTTTCGTCACTTGACAAAAAAGTGACGAAAAAGTGGCAAAAATGTGACAAAAAAATTACAAAAATGTGACAAAAAGTGATAAAAATGTGATAAAAATTTGACACAAAATGGACAAAAAAATGACAAAATGTGACAAAAAATTTACCAAAAATGTACAAAATGTGACAAAAAATTCACAAAAATGTGATAAAAATGTGACAAAAAATGTGACAAAAAATGTACAAAAATGTGATAAAAAGTTGATAAAAAGTTGACGAAAAAATGACTAAAATGTGACAAAAAACTACAAAAATGTGACAAAATGTTACAAGAAAATACAAAAATATGATGAAAATTTGACAAAAAAACAAACAAAAAATTGACAAAAAACAAACAAAAATGTGATAAAAAAAATGATGAAAAAATGACAAAAATGTGACAAAAAATGACCCCAAAAAAATGACAAAAAAGCTACAAAAATGAGTTCAATACCCAACAAAAAAATGATGGAAAAAAAATCGGAAGACGTGAGGAAAAAGATCCTTTCGGTTCAGGCGGGAGTTAAGAGGTTAAAGTGCAAATGAAGCTGATTATCCACGTTGTTGCAAAGGCAGTTGAACAAATGATCAGCGCTGGAAATACAGGACTTTTCTCTCCCTGCATTTACTTTGATAACAGTTTGTTCATTCGATTCTAAGATCTTCTTTAAACCCGCGTGTGTTCCTGTGTGTCTGTTTCTGTGGCAGAGCTGGGTCTGTGGTGAATCCTACAAGGACTTACAGTTGTGCCAATAAGTTTACACACCCTGGGGGATTTATATTTCTCAAAGAATATGAATGAAAACACAAAAACATTCTTTTCACTCGTGGTCAGTGATGTTGTGAAAATCAGCATAACAAAATAAAACACCAAAATGACCCTGTTGAAAAGTTTACACACCCCTTTAGCATCACTGAGTAAAAATCTAATCGTAAAGCAGCAAAAATCCACCAGGGTGTGTAAACGCAAATCAGTTCTTTGAAATCCTGGTACCCCTGCTTGGGAAACACTGGCCATGGCACACACACCTATACGTAACAGGGCACACTATGAGAGAAAACAAATCTAAATTTACATAAACAGTCTCTGGGACCTGCACTTTTCACTGTGTATTTGTCCACATTGTGGCGCCCTCTTCTGGCCTCTGGCTGTAACTGCTGCAGGTTTGAGGCTGAACTGACAGTGATGATCGTCAGTGGTTAAACTGGACGCTCAGCCCATAAATACGAGCCCAGACAGAGGGGCATGAATGAGGCTAAAAACACTCTTAAATACAAACTTTTTTTTTCTTTTCAAAAATGATTCTATGGACACAGACATTTATATGGTTAGTCTGGTGTTATAAGTGATTTGCCTCAGGTGCTCTGTGGAGCGGGTCAGACTGTTTTTAATACAGGCTAACTGATATCGTACCGGGCGGCATGGTGGTTAGTGCTCGTGCTTCACAGCTAGAAGGTCCGGGTTCGAGTCCCACCAGGGACGGGGCCTTTCTGTGTGGAGTTTGCATGTTCTCCCCGTGTCTGCGTACTCCGGTTTCCCCTACCACTAAAAACATGTACAATAGGCCAGGATGAATGTGAGTGCGCATGGGGGACGACGGATGGAATGTCAATGTCAATGTCAATTTTATTTATAAAGCACATTTAAAAACAACCATTGTCGACCAAAGTGCTGTACAAGAACAGTAACAATATGTACAATAAACACAATAAATGGAAATTAGCCCAAGGCTACAATCAGGTGTGGCTTGTTTGCATGCATGAGACCCATGTATGTTCCTTAACATGCACTGTCCCGACCAAATAAACCAATAAATAAATAAATAAATAAAATAAAAGTAGAAATGCACTAGCCTTACACTAGCCTGGCACCATGACACTCTTCAACCATAAGAACTGCATGAATTACAAAAAAAAAATATATATCCAGAAATCAGCAACACTCTGGATAACTAGGAAATGAGGCCCTATGTCAAAAATCCTGAAATATCCCATTAAATGTCTTTGTTTGGACTCTATGTTGTTGTACAATACAGTAGGTGGCGACTGCAGTCTGCCAATAACCTTAAAGAAGAAGAACGGCAGCTGTTGGTGATGTCACTTCCCCTTCCCCTGGGTAAGGACAGTCGAATTGGGAAAATGCTGCTGAAGTAGAAGTTCACTAACTGCATAAAGAGCTAGCAGTTGACCTCATGAGGTTAAAGGTCAGGGGTGAGGGTTAGGACATAGAGGCTATAATTTCATCGTTTCTGACGCAGCCATGGATTTACCGGTCAGTAGGAAGCTTCTGAGGAAGATCTCAGGAAGTGAGAAACTAGTAAAGCAGGTAGACAAACCTTCTGTCTCACTAAAAGAGCAGTCAGTAATATGTCACTTTTTGTTGAGTTTTTGGTCGTTTTGTTGTTTTTGTGTTTTGTCCTTTGCCCCCTATAGGGTAGTGTAACGCCTCATTTGAAAGCTAAGACCTCCAAAAACTGATCTAAACTTTTCATCGCATTGTTGCCACGACCGCCCATTCACTCTCATTCATTCATTCACCGATGCACACAGACACTGGGGAGAAGAGGGTGAAGGGTCTTGCCCACAGACACAACAACAGTGTTTTTGTAGAGCACAATGAAGCGAAACACGGCCAACGCCTTCTTAGAAACCCGCTCTGTGTCATTTTTTAAAAGAACACATCGTTACTTTTTGGAATCACTGACGGGCAAAGCGAATAATCACCGGTCGAACAGGAAGAGTCGGATCATCTATCGTCATCTGAACGACAACTCTCTGGGCAGGAATTTTCCTTATTATTATTACTATTATTATTTTATCCATTCTCCTGGCCACTCTCTAAGTAGACAAAGTCCGACAGGCACCGATTGCAAACGTTTGGTGAAGTTACCGCGGCAGAAACAAGATGCTTCTTCTCTAATGCACAGACTCCTGTTATCTGGGACCTAAATATAATACACTTTTCTGAGTGGGTTTTGGTTTAGTTTGGTATTAGTAAGTATTGTTCGTACAAATAAAGCAGTATATCACATTTTAAAGCTGTGGGTGAGTTCATTAAAACTGTTAAATAGAAATGGGGAGAGTGGACATCCTTGCCTCGTCTCAAAGGCAAATCTTTGGAGAGCAGATAAAAAGGATTCGACAATATATTGTCTTGTGAAGCCAGTGGAGAGCTTGCTATAGTGCGGAGTATTGTACTATGTTGAATTGTCTGGTGTTGGTTTTTACTAACTTCTCTTAAATGAATCCTGTTTGATGCTAATGTAAAATGAAGAGCAGTCCCTCCAGGGGTCCGCAGGCATTTCTTTGTCATTGTTTTACATCAAAATCAAACTTGTCTTTGCTTTTCACATCGGTTTAAACCAAGGAGACTCTGGGGAATAAGAAAAGACATATTGTGAAATCATTGTTATTTGAAATAATTGTGTCATAAAAAGCAGAACCGTGATAACCAGGTTTTCACTTGTTGTTGCACCTTTGGGCTACATTTGAACACATGCACCTGTTAATGCGCTCACACAGGTCTGTTTTTGTCCTTTGTTTTCTTGTTTTTATTCTTTCTTGTTTTTGGTAAGGTCTGTATGAAAAGTGCTTTATAAATAAAGATTGATTTGTTGCTTTGATTTTGCTTGATTAATTGATTGATTGATTCATTGTGGAATAAACTGGGTTTCATGTGGTCCAGCCGCTACAGATATTAACCATAAACCATAGACCTTGGAAGCGAAGCAGGAAGGGCCTGGTCGGTGCTTGGATGGGAGACCATTTGGTAACACCAGGAATCCTAGAGAATGCAGTGAGTGGTGGTCGGAGGGGCCGATGGCGGAGACTGGTTGCCTCGCTTCCGTCAGTCTACCCCAGGGCAGCTGTGGCTGCAATAGTAGCTTACCACCACCGAGTATGGAGTGAAGGAATAATGCAATGTAAAGCGTCTTTAAGTGTCCAGAAAAGCGCTATATAAAACCAATGTATTATTATTGTTATTCTAAACCATGCTGTCCTCTTTGGCTATAGGCCTGTGTAACACCTCATTTGAAAGCTAAGACCCACAAAATTGATATTTTTCCCCGTGTTGTTGCTGTGTTGTGTCACCTTTTTATGTTGTTGTTTTTTTGTCACCTTTTTGTTGAGTTTTTGTCACTTTTTGGTTGAGTTTTCTCACATTTATTATAAATTTTTGTCACATTTTTGTTGAGTTTTTCTCACTTGTTCTTTTTTAAATTTTTGGTCACTTGTTGACGTTGACTTTTTGTCACATCTTTGTTGAGTTTTTGTCACATTTTTATCATATTTTTGCCCAAAAAAATGGTCAAAAAAGAGTTTTTGTCATTTTTTTGATGAGTTTTTGTCTGCAGGTGCAGCAAAGACTCTTCTTTTGAAGAAAAATGAATTCATTTTGACTTTGCAGACTCAGCTGCATGACCTTTACAGCCAAAGTGTTGTACGTAAAGCCCAACAGATAATGGAGTGTCCGGACTATCCGCTTTTTAAGGAGTTTAACCGACTCCCCTCCAGACGCAGGATACGAATGCCCTGTACTCGAACTCGTCGGGCCAGGGCCTCTTTTATTCCAGAGGCTGTTGCGAAGATAAATGATCATATGTTTAATAATAATATCTTTATTTGATCTCATGCTGATTGTCTCTCAGCTTCTGAGCCGGACTGATGATGCTGTGACTGTATGATCTTTGTCCCAAACACAATTGTTGTCTCACTGTGTTTTTTTGTTTGTTTTTGCTTTATTATGTGAGGACTCCTGCTGCATAATAATTTCCTTCGGGAACCTTGAGTTTTTGTCAAACATTTGTTCAGTTTTTGTCATTTTTTTGTTGCGTTTACATCCTTTTTTCCCAAGAAGCTTTTTGATTAGGGTGAAGCCAAACTGGAGAAAATGGGATCCGTTCAGGTGGGAGTAAAGGGGTTAACCTACAGGCTCTTAAAGTGGCCCAGAGCGGAGTTGTGATAGTACTGCTTGCTTTTATTATGCTGCATCCCTGTGATAGTAAACACTCTGCAGTATCGGCAGTCATCCAGCAGAGGTCGCCACTCACACGGCCCTGGTTTGGCCCTTTTCACTGTATCGGTGACCGGAATGTGTTTTTAGCCTTATCTTGAACCCAAAACACGAGCATTATCCCCTCAATCAACAGAAACACCTCCTCACAGATTCATCAGTTTTTTACTCAGATCAGTGTAAATGATCAAGACAAATATTCAATGTTTCTTCTTGGTTGGTGCCGGTCACTCTGAGCCTGGGTCAGGGCTAAACTTTAGGGACGAAGATTTCGATGCGTTGATCGAAAGAACCGAAGCTGTCGTAGCTGGCGCCGTAGTAAACCGTCCGGTCGAAACTCTGTCCGTCAGCGACCAGGTCCTGAATCAGCTTCTCCATGTTCTGTTGGGCGTCTACCAAGGTCGGCATGCCCACAAAAGACCTGCAAAAACAGCAAGGACATTCTTATTAAGACTCAAAGAGCAGCTTCTCCATCAGCGCTGAGGAAACGCTTAAACGAATTAATTGTGGTATTTGTTGCTTTTTCTACAGATTTCTATTGGAGACGAGGCAAGGTTGTCCACTCTCCCCGTAAGTCTCGGCATCAAGCCTCACACAACATCACCCCGACTGGACACATGATTTACTCCATGGGTTCCAGAACGCTGCTGCTCCAGTCCTAGATCCTACACTCTCAAAGCACCTCTGACATGTCGGAGCCACAAGAACCATCTCAGCTCCGAAATCCTCATGGAGTTGTTTCCAGTTGGTCCCAGAGTCAGGACTAAACCAGTAACGGCCTTTTTTGGATCTTCTTCTACAATGACTTTTTTGTTCCATAACAGGAACGTTGAAGAAATTCAAAGTGACTTCAGTGTTAGTTTTCACGACATATTTTTATTTACTTTCATTCGATTATCTAGTTTTAGTCGACTAAAATTGCATCTAAATTTTGTCACTATATTTAAGATTGTTTAGATTGTTTAATTGCCCCCTCCTGGAACCGCCACCTTAACGTGGGGGAGGGGTTTGAGCACCCGAATGATCCTGGCTCTGATGTCGGGGCTCGGTGCCCCTGGTAGGGTCTCCCAGGGCAAACAGGTCCTTCAGAAGCCCCTTATGAGAGACCAACAGGCCCGGTTAATCATGAGGCCGTCCTTCTGTGGACCCACCACCTGCAGGAGGCGCCACAGAGGCTGGAGCTCCAGCAGCTGCCCCCACGACCCGGCAACGGAAACGCGGATGAAAATGGATGGATGGATGGATGGATGGATAGTTGACATTACATTTATAATTTTTATTCTCATAACTTTTAAAGGAGCTACACCAGCTCCGTGACAAAACTGTGTGTTTGTAGAAACAGACTGAGATAATGAACCACAAGAAGTGCTCGAACAGCTGATACTGAGCTTCGTTGCTCAGGAGCGACGGCACAAATACCCGGATTTCCGTCTAACTCAATGGTTAAAACAAATCTGCATGACATTTCTTCTGAATTGTTGCTTAGTAGATTTGAGGCTCTGACCTGACAAACATTGAGACCTTGGGAAAAGTCACCACCATCACTTGGCCGGAGCTGGACAGAGTCACTCCTGGAGGAACCAGCCAGCAGAGGCTGAACTCCTGTCCTTTCTCCCCGTTTTTCACTTGGACCATGCTGGGCCAGGTGTTCTCTTCTATCTTCACAGCTGGAACACACAAACGGGCTTCTTTAGAAAGACTTAGTACACAAACAAAGTTACAAAAGACTTTTTAAAACATTGTGCAAACAGACAGATTTCATTGGCGGATCATTTTAGATTCGCGATTCCTTTATTCTACTAAAATGTAACTTTTTTAGAGGTTTTTGTGGTGAAGCGACTGTAGAAAGAGGTTCTGAGCTCTGGGGAAACACTCATGAAGGATCACTGAAGTTTTCATCATGATAGAAAACAGAAGTCCTGGTTTGTGATGGAGGATTCTGTGTTTTCACCTTGGATCCAGCTCTGTTGGTTCCTGAAGTCCATGAGGCGCAGGGAGGCTTTCGACACCGTGAAGCTGTCGGTGCCGTCGCCCACGGTGCACATCCACACAGACGACTCGTACAGGCGCTCCTCGTACTTCTGAGAAACCAACAACAACAAGGACTTCAAATATTTCACCTCAGGTTGATTAACTTTGACTTGCCAAGTAAAGAAAAATGACCTGAAAGTTCTTGATTCATTCATTTGTGCTGATTTTGAGAAGATTTTAGATAATTTTACCGCCAATGGACCAACATTTGTCTTGCCTTTGACTTTTTTTTTGTCTCAAACTCAAAACCATCATGAATTGTCTTACTACAAACGTGTTTTAAGCATGTATGTAAGATAAGATGGCATTATGGTGAAGAGTTTTTGCACTTTAATACCCCCTTAAGCCTTTATAGGGCAAGTGACTTTTTAGTAATTTCCACACTTTCCATATGGCCTCCTGCTGCACATCAGTATAAGGTAAAGAGCATGTGGTCTCACTCAGCCAATCAGAAGAGATCACTCTACATCACAGATCCCACTACTGAGGCATTCGACCAATCAGAAGAGACCACACGCTCTCAACTTCCTGTTTTCTCTGAGGTTTGAGACCCAAGTCTTTCTAAACTCATGGAACATAACTACATAACTTGAAAACTAACCCTGGTAAGTTGATGAAACTCATTATATTTGTGAATAATTGTGCTCAGTGATGATATGTGTTGGTTTTGGACGTAGTGAAATTAGTGAAATTACAGCATGAAAAAGGCAGGCACCATATTTGATCATTGATCATTTAGTTATGTCCATATTTGCACATGCCCGTTGCACATGTTATTCATAATAGTATTTTCTTGACAAAAGAACCAATAAGTTATGTTTTTATGTTGCCAAAGGTTATTTGTTGTCAATTTTTTTGTAAAACAATACTGGACGTGACTGACCCCGCCCACTGCTGTAAAGCACAATCACATTAAAACTCTTCCCAACGACATCATTTACATCAATATCACAAAACACAACGTCTCCTGAGTACCAGCCGAGACCTGAAAGTACTTTTCTATTTAAACCTTTGTACTTTTTTTTTTTTTTTTTTTTTACCACTTAAGGGCAATTAACTAAACATGGTAACTTTGCTCACATTGATTTTCAAGATATTGATTTTTTTTTAGACGTTGCAACAGTTTAAATTGTTGTTGTGTCTCCCCAAAACACTCTTAAACAGGGGGTATTATGTTTTTTTTCAATCACAACACCAGTCTATATCACACTACAATGATGAGGAAACCTTCTGTTGGTCTGTAAATGCAGTAAATTAGAATAACTGCCTTGTATAAAATGTCTCTCTCAAAATGGCTGTAGTGAATGTCTTGAAATAGGCCTCTGTCTCTTTAAGAACCTCTGAGCCTTTTAGACACGCCCCCTCCACACGCTGTCTGTGGCATCAGTGGGGAGGGGGTTCTGCTGAGGAGCAGTGGTTGGTTACTCGGCTGGTGACGAAAGCTCGGAGGCGTCTCCAGGAGGTGGGGGCGTTCCTAGGAGGACTCAGGCAAACCTATCCCTAAAATGGCCGCCATCAGAGTTTTTACAGATTACTCAAAAATACGTGAATGTGCCAAGGCAACACTTCAGGCATGTTTTTAATGAGGGAATGACATAATAACATGATGTAATTTTGCATAATACCCCCCCTTTAAAGTGTAACAATTTATTTCAAAGTATTTCAATAACTATAAAGGGGTAAAATAGTCACAACATTGTAAACAGCCTATAATGTAAAATGGTGCACTCCAAAAAATGAATATCTAGATTAGTTTAACCTCTGAACCCCCGCCTTTCCCGAGACCATTTCCTCCGTTTTACCCAAATCTAAAAAGCTTCTCCACTGGAGCCGACAGCCTCTAGGCCCGAGTTACGCCTCATTTGAAAGCTAAGGCCTATAAAACTGATCTAAATGGAGCTTTTTCCGTAATTGCGTTGTCGCCGTGTCACGTTCTTTTCCGTCTCAGTATAAAACAATCTCAGACTGACCTGGTTTGTGGAAATGCGGGTGAACTGTGGGCAGATTCTGGGCGGTTGGCAGTAGTCCAGCTGGTCGTAGGCCTGTGCCGGGAGCGCCACGCCCAGGACGAGGGCCAGGAGCAGGGGCAGAGCGGGCAGCGATGGGGCCATGTCTCCTCTCAGTCGTGTCAGTGTGAAGAGGAGCTGTGGACGGGCTCTTATTTAAGCCCTAAAACTCAATTTACGGGTAAATCTGGAAAAACACGGGATTAGGAACTTTTCAGTCATACTCTTTTAAAAATGGCCAAACAGAGAAACAATCCACCAGGGTGTAAAACTCGATTTACGAAAACTGGAAACTGGACAAACGAGACCTTTATCTGGATTTGAGTGGATTCTGACGAGTCCTGATTTTCTGGCTTGAACAGGAATGACCGCGGACAGAGGTGGAGACCAGAGCAGGGATGTCCTCACTTTATTCATCGAGGGCCACAGATTGAAGCCGATATAATGAGCTCGGCCACAGATCAGGTCAATGCAGTGAAAGTTTCTACTGGATGCATTTAGAAGAGGTTTTCCTTTCATTTGGCTTGGAACAATAATGCCAGCTCTTCTTACAATAGCATGTTAGTTTTTAAGATTATAGCTAGATTATAGGAAGCCCGAGAGCCGCACTTTGGACGCCCCTGTCCTCGAGGAAGACGACGAAAGAGCCTGAGTTATTGAGTAAAGAGTGTGATTCATGTCAGAAAAGGAACCACATGACCTCTCCATCGTCTCCACGCCACAACTTCACCCACTGATATTAAAGCACTTATGAATAAACGTAGAAATCTAAATTAGCCGCATCGTTGTATAAACTGCAAGGTTCAAAGCATGTGAGAAAAGTAGCAGCTTTATTCTTTATTAGGATCCCCATGTTACACATTTCAAATAATCATACAACCTTACAGGACATGGTGACTATTGCTCACATGTACTGAGCTAGTTGACCTTTTACTTTCAGCTTGAAGTGTGGTTTACTTTTAGTGTTTCTAATATTAAAAGGAAGCGAGTTCCAGGCGTTTGCTCCTCTGTACAGGACAGTTCTTTTCATTGAGCTACTTTTGGTTCTGGGAACAACCAAAGAGTTTGTCGTCACTTGGCGAGTCACATATATATATAAGATAATAAGAGTGTGTTAAACAAAAAGCCTGGCTGTTTATCCAGCAAAACTTTGTGCATGAACATGAGGAGACTGGCCTGTGGTGAACCAGGACAGTCTCCTGTGCATCTCACGGACGTTAGTGTGGGAAGGACAGCTCTGTTCTGAGCAATCTGAAGTTTCTGAAGATGCTTTTGTGTAGCATTGGACCACACTACAGGGCAGTAATGTAGGGGAGACAATACTATGCTTTGGACAACAGCTTTCAGAACAGGAGTTGGACAGTAAGCAGAACAAAGCTTATTTACTTATTTACTTGACATAAAAGTTAAACCATAAAGAAGGAAATGTGGATCCTCTGTCTGGGCTCATGTTTATGACGTAACCCTGTAGGTCAGTGGAAAGTTCAAACCTACAGGGCAGAGCGTCCAGTTTAACCACTGATGATCATCACTGTGAGTTCAGCCTCAAACCTGCAGCAGTTACAGCCAGAGGCCAGAAGAGGGCGCCACAATGTGGACAAACACAGAGACTGTTATGTACATTAGAAAGAAACATAAGGTTTTTAAAGGCGCTGTAAGGGATTTTTTCTCGTAGAGTTTTTTCTGACGAAGACACGTATAGGTTTGTGTGTGTCGGCCAGTGTTTCCCAACCAGGGGTACCAGGACCCCCGGAGGTACGTGAGTGTTTGGCACTAATATCAAAGAAGATGAAACTAAACTACATTTCGACATGATTTAAAAAGAAAAGTTCATTTTAGTGACGTTTTCCTGTAATCCCTGAATCCTCTGTTATGGGTTGACACCTGGCATGGACAGCCAATCAAAACCCAGCATTGAAGTTTGGCTTTACCCAAATCTAAAAGCATAAAAAAATGGGGGGATATAGCAACAAAAGCAAGCTTTTAGAGAGCTTTTAGATTTGGGTAAAACCGAACTGCAGAAAATGCGCTCGGTTCAGGATTTTGAACGATACTTCCACTAAATTATTTATCTTATCGAGAACCAGAAACCAGAACAATGGTGTTAATTTATTCTATAAAAGTCTATATCTTTTAAATTAGTATCATTTATTTGAGCGGAAACAACCGAGTCTCTTCCTTTAATGCTGCATCTGCACAACAAATTCAAGTTCCTTTAAAGCCAACCCTTTTTCAGCTGAGGGCGACTTTAAAGGGGCTGGATGCAAGTTGCCCATTTTATACTCACTACTGCCACTTCAGGTCATACGTGTAACTGCAGCTTCTATATTAAGCTCGTGCATGACGGCACTTCGGTCCCGAAGAAACACCTTTCTGAGTGACGGTTCATGACTTTAGAGGCAGTTGTGGTGAACAGGTCCGAGCTCATTCTACACATTAGGTCATGGAGGAACATGTGGGGGAGGAAAATACATCATTTAAACATTTTTAAACTCCCTTTAAAAGCATTAAGTTGTTCGAGAGCTGCCAGTTTAAAACCAATTGACTTAAACATACACTGTTCACTTATAGGATATTGACCCCATGTTCTATTAAAATAGCTTCATTTTAAACTTGTCCTGAGTCACAAGAACAGAAATAACTGTATTTAAAGCAGCAGATTAAAGAAAATGACGTATTTTACACTTTAGAAAAAATCCCAAGGGCTGCTGGGCATGCCCCAAAGGGCCCCTGGGTGCCCGCGGGAACCACGTTGGTGACCCTTGCTTTAAAAGGTCAGTCATAGATTTAGGTTCCACTTTTTAGTGCTGAAGGTTAAAAACATGACCCAGCCCAGCGTTGTCACATGGGTCATGTCAATTTTAAGAAATAAATAACTCTTTGGGCCAGGCTTTTAACCCCTTAACTCCCACCTGAACCGAGCACATTTTCTCCAGTTTGGCTTTTACCCCAATCCAAAAGCTTCTGGAAAACGCTGTGAAAATAGCAACAAAACTGAGACGAAAACAAGGATGGAAATGTGACAAAAAAGTGAGAAAACATTGACAAAAAAGTGACAAAAAAATTATGAAAAAGAGGCAAAAATGTCACAAAAATGTCACAAGAAATTGACAAAAAATGACAAAAAAAAATGACAAAAATGTTACAAAATGTGACAAAAAAAATAAACAAAATGTAGCAAAAGAATTACAAACATTTGATGAAAAATTGACAAAAAAAATTACAAAAATGTGACAAAATGTGACAAAATGTGACAAAAAAATTACAAAAATGTGATAAAAAATTGACAAAAAATGACAAAAAAATGACAAAAAATGACAAATAAAGTTACAAATAAAGTTACAAAAATGACTTGAACACCCAACAAAAAAATGATGGGAAAAAAATCTGATGATGTGAGGAAAAAGATCCTCTCGGTTCAGGCGGGAGTTAAGAGTTTAGGCAGTGCTAGGGAATAAGCCTGTTTGCCAAGTGTCCTATGGAGTCGCCCCAGGCCACCAGGGGGCGCAATTACAGCAATGTCAGTTCAGCTTCAGTTCAGTTTATTCGGTCAAAATTATGCACAAATGATTTACATTCAGTTACTTCTACATAACATAAAATGACCGAAAAGGTCCAGGCTGAAGCTAATGCTTATTTTGCCTATACCAGGGGTAGGCAACGTCAGGCCCGGGGGCCAAATTCGGCCCTCCAGCATAAAACCTTTGGCCCCCAAGAAACATTTATTCATAAACCAGAGACCAAATACATGAAAAGAACTCCAAGATGTGGAAAACGCTGTCAGTATTTTCACATTTCCCAGCAAAACAACCCATTAGGTCATATATTATGTGCAAAACTTATATTTGTAGAAAAAAGGTGCTTTACATTGGGCTACAATTGTGTGTTTCGGCCCTCGGTGTTTTGGCAATGAAGAAAATCGGCCTCCATGACACAAACTTGCCTTTACCCTTTTTAAAAACTTACAGCACATGTTTTTTGTTAACTGTCTAACGTTTCATCAAACATTCAAAGGATTTTTTTAGGCAGGTTGATACAGTCTTAAACTAGTTTGAACATCATTTTTATTGATACAAGTCGACTAAATCATACAATTTCAATGCTTGCAGGTTTATGAATAGGGAGTTGGCTGGTTGTAGGTTGAGACCAAAGAGAAGAGCTTTCCTCACCCATTGGTCACGCCACACATTTTAATGATAATGTTCGTCTGCAGCTCTGGTGTGAGACTGAACTGGGAACATTCCTTGAATCACTGACAGTCAGAGAATGAGGAAAATGTTCACTGGTCGAGCAGGAAGAGTCAGATCATTTACCGTCATCTGCTCGACACAGGCCTATAAAAAGCACCTCTGCTTCTGTCCAGAGTCTCAGTGTCTGGGCGGGGATTTCCCTCATTGTTTTATTACATTTATACTCCTGACCAGCCTCTGTTTAGAGTCAGAGTCAGTCAGGCGCCGATCACATACGTTAAGTTACCGCAGCAGAAACAAGATGCTTCTTCTCTAATGCACAGACTCCTGTTATCTGGGATCTGAGTCACACCTTCTGACTGACAAACGTTTTTACTGCAGGGATGGGTTTTACTCCATGAGGTTTGAGTTGTTTAAATAAAACGCTGCAGTTCAGGAAAAGAGGCGACAATTGCTTTACCGAGGGATTTTCAAGTGCAAACTCTCATTGTTCACAAACCACACTTTGGAACATCGTCATAGTTATAGTTATAGTTATAGTTTAGTTTAGTTTGTTTGAGCAGCTACATTTTCCTCATTTACAAATACACATTAAAGAGGGGGTATTCTGCTTTTTTCAGTCACATAGCACCAGTCTATATCACACTACAATGATGAGGAAACCTTCTGTTAGTCTGTAAATGCAGTAAATTAAAATAACTGCCTTGTATAAAATGTCTCTCTCAAAATGGCTGTAGTGAATGTCTTGAAATAGGCCTCTGTCTCTTTAAGAACCTCTGAGCCTTTCCGACACGCCCCCTCCACACGCTGTCTGTGGCATCAGTGGGGAGGGGGTTCTGCTGAGGAGCAGTGGTTGGTTACTCGGCTGGTGACGAAAGCTCGGAGGCGTCTCCAGGAGGTGGGGGCGTTCCTAGGAGGACTCAGGCAAACCTATCCCTAAAATGGCCGCCATCAGAGTTTTTACAGATTACTCAAAAATACGTGAATGTGCCAAGGCAACACTTCAGGCATGTTTTTAATGAGGGAATGACAGAATAACATGACGTAAAGCTTGAAAAGGTCGATTTTGCAAATAATACCCCCCTTTAAACAGTCATAGATGCTCATAAGCCTCTGAAGCGCCTCCCCCACATTCAACATACTAAACATTTACATTTCACAGTAACCAGTGTCCTCAAAGGCATTTACGTCAGAGGAAAATGAGAAAATGTACTCCTTACATTTCCCATAGGAAGGAATTATTTACATTAATGACATCATCTTCACACCACTATGTGCACGCACCTGTTGATGAATTACATACGTGCTAGTGCGTCCATCAAAATGATTCATTAACATCCGAGATATCACTATTGTAATCGTTTCGACCTGGATTGACTCAAACAGACAAAAGGAAGATTTATTGACATGTATTTTAGTTTTGGCGATCAGACCAGGCAGTGACATCCATGTATGAAAGTCAGTATGGATGAACAGCTTGGAGCCTGGACACTGGTGGTGGTAAAGGAGACCCATGGATGCAGCAGGGAGAAGCCGAGGGCAGAAGAGGTGTAGATGGGGCGGAGGTGGGTCGCAGCACAGCTGGGAAGTGAACGAACCATTATTGCTGGGGCTTAAAAGCGGGACTGAGGGCGATGATTGGAGCTCGGAGGTGCGGCTCGGACGCTGACGGCTGAGGTGTGGCTGAGGTGGAGGTGTGGCCTCTCGGAAGTGATCACTGGCTGGAGGGAGGTGATGCTGAAATTAGTCATCAGTAATCAGGCTCATCTCAGACCAGCAGAACCACATCGCGCCTCCTCTAGTTTACTTCTAATTATGTTGAGCAGCAATATCAATGACAAGATGAACGAGATCTAGGTATCCTGTCTCAGTGTAAAAGCACAAAGAGCCTCTGTAACCTTGGCGCCTTCTTTAACCCCTTAACTCCCACCTGAACCGAGCACATTTTCTCCAGTTTGGCTTTACCCCAGTCCAAAAGCTTCTGGAAAAAAGCTGCGAAAATAGCAACAAAACTCAGACGAAAACAATGATGGAAATGTGACAAAAAAGTGACGAAAAATTGATGGAAAAGTGGCAAAAATGTCACTAAAATGTCACAAGAAATTGACAAAAAATGGAAGAAGAAATGTGACAAACAATGACAAAAATGTGACAAAAATTTGATGAAAATGTGACAAAAAATGACAAAAAATTGATTAAAAATGTGACAAAAAATGTGACAAAAAATGTGACAAAAAATGACAAAAACTTGACAAAAATGTGCTAAAAATGTGACAAAAAATTGATTAAAAAATGAAAAAAAAATGAAAAAAATTTGACAAAAAATTGACAGAAATGTGACAAAAAAGGACAAAAAATTTATTTAAAAAATGACAAAAGAATGACAAAAATGTGACCAAAAAATGACAGAAATGTGACAAAAAAATGACAAAAATGTGACAAAAAAAATTACATAAAGGTGCAAAAAATTTGAACAAAAAAATACAAAAAATTGACGAAAAAATGACAAAAAAGTTACAAAAATGAGTTGAACACCCAACAAAAAAATGATGGAAAAACAATCTGATGACGTGAGGAAAAACATCCTCTCGGTTCAGGCGGGGGTTAAGAGGTTAAAGGGGCTGGATGCAAGTTGGCCATTTTATACTCACTACTGCCACCTCAGGTCATACGTGTAACTGCAGCTTCTATATTAAGCTCGTGCATGACGGCACTTCAGACCCAAAGTAACACCTTTCTGAGTGACAGTGCAGGATTTTAGATTTAGGATTTCTGAGCTCATTCTACACATTAGGACATGGCTGGAACATGAAGGGGGAGGAACATACTTCATTTTAACATTTTTAAACCCTTTAAAGAGGATCCTCCCATTGCATCAGTGAAGTATTGAAGTGTTGTTTTGTTTTGTAAATCCCCTTGTGTGAGATAAGTGTGTGTTCCATCCCACATACTCTGGTGATAGAGCAAAATAATAAATGAAAGGAAATAAATCATTTTAAAACCAAAAAACCTGCACTCAGGGGATCATTCATCAAGGCAGGTGCAAAGTGAACAATGAAATCTGCTGTTTTGTGGCCATGTGATGTGTGAATAAGACAAAGCTGCGCGAGTAAAACACGGATGATTCTGCTGCTGATCCACTTTTGCATGTGTTACTCCCTTAGTGAACATGCAGGTGTGCAGTCTCCAAAACCTGTGTGACTGGCTTTTTAGAGCCCAAATGTGAAACTATACCTCCGGCTCAGCTCTGCACAGACAGAACAGAGAGAACAGAGAACAGGAGACATGGATCCTTCACCGGCTCTGCTCCTCACCCTCGTCCTGGGCTTCACTCGCTCCACTCTGGCCTTTGACCAGCTGGACTACTGCAAAGACATCTGTCCAAAGTTCACCCGCGTATCGACAAACAAGGTGAGAATGTTTCATGTACTGTTGCATCCTTTATCTAAGATGAGCCGAACATCCCTGAGACACAGAGAGACTTAAGCTCCAGCATCCTCTTTATTCTAAACACAACCCTCATTGTTCTGGACTGCACTAAGTAAATATCAAGCATTGGCTTAAATGACTTGAACTGAGGAAATATATCTTGTTTTGAGACTCATTTAGACCTTTGTCCTGATCTGACCAAGATTCTTTTGCAAGTTTGAGGACATTTCAAACTGGTTCTATGGTAAAAATAAGAAAGTAAAGCTGTCAATGGGACAAGAGCATTTCTTGTGACCTCTAAACTAGTCTAGTAAATTACTTTTTGCAGTGTGAGCCCAAACTCAAACCACTCAAACATATATTTTGCCTGTAATTATAGAATGTTATGACATTATTTGTAGGTTATTTTATTTTTAAGAAAATAAAGGTGAATAGCTTTCATATTAAGGAAGCGCAGCTGCTTTGAACCAAATATGCACAAATGCAAATTATGTTCCAACAACTGCAGTCTGTGGACAAACAGGCTCCAGGGCAAAGACGTCATAAAGACAATATCCTTCGGCAACATTTGGCTGAGGGTTGAACGAATTTACCTGACGGAGCAAAACAGGTTTGTTGGGGAAAGAGACAGAGAAAAAGAAAGAAAGAAAGATTTTAAAGAAAGAAAAGAGAAAGAAAGAAAGAGGAAGGAAGAATGAAAGAAGGAAGAAGAAAGAAAGAAAGGTAGAAAGGAAGGAAGAAGGAAGGAAGAAGAAAGTAAGGTAGAAAGAAAGAAAGAAAATGAAGGAAGAAAAGAGAAAGAAAGAAAAAAAGAAGGTAGAACGAGGAAGGAAGAAAGAAGAAAGAAAGAAAACGAAGAAAGAAAGGAAGAAAGAAAAGAGAAAGAAAAAAGAAAAGAAGGAAGAAAGAGGAAGGAAGAAAGAAGGAAGGAAGGAAGGAAGGAAGAAGAAAGAAAGGAAGGATGGAAGAAAGAAAGAAAGGATGGAAGAAGAAGAGGAAAGAAGGAAAGACAGACAGATTGAATTAATTTAATTAAAAACAAAGATAAGTTCTTTCAAATGTGCTCTTTCTGATTTAAGTCTTCAGGTCAAACTACAAAAAACAGCAGGAGACAAAGTACAGCCCTGTCAAAACACTACAAGTGCAGTAATCAGAATCTTACATTTAGTATCATGATGTCCATCTTTTCCTTTCTTGTGTCAGGACTACCAGGAGCGTCTCTATGAGGAGTCAGACTGGATGTGTTCTAAGATGGAGGCGCCGAGTCTCCCTGCAGCCATGGGAGCCCGCGAGCAACTCAAACACTTTGCTTCAGGTCAGAACTAACGTAAACAAGGCTGATCGGGCCCGTGTCAAACCCAGTGAAACAAAAGAAAACGTGGCAACAACACAAGGCAAAAGATATGTTTAGATCAGTTTGTAGGTCTTAGCTTTCAAATGGCCTATGGCAGGGGTAGGCAACGTCAGGCCCGGGGGCCAAATCCGGCCCACCAGCACAGAACCTCTGGGCCCCCAATATGATTTTAAGAAATATTAATATGCAAATTAGGGATCAAATACCCGTTAAAGTACTCTAGCAATGCGAGAAATACTGTCTTTTTATAGTGTATTTTTTAAATGTATTTGCAGAACATCCCACTTGGTCATATATAATGTAACAGTGATTCTCAACTGGTGGGTCGGGACTCAAAAGTCGGTCGCAAGCCTTTCAAATTTCAGTCTTGTTTAATCAAAACATATATTTTATACGATTTATGACAAATTACAGTTTTATTTGGGTCATTAAGGTAATGGTGGGTCTCGGAGCCGGACCACTTTAGAACCACTGATGTAAAACATTGGCATTTTCACAAAATGGTTCTTAACTTTAGGACACAATGGTGAGGTTCGGCCCTTGGTGTTTTGGCCATTATGAAAATCGGCCTCCGTAACGCAAACTTACCGACCTCTGGCCTATGGGCTGTAAACTCCAGTCAAGAATCTTTTAGAAAATGCAGAATTTGATTTGAATTTATTGATTTAAATGCCTTTATGTGGCCAGAGCGCTTTGCTCTGCCCTGTCCTGGCCTGGTCGGTGCTTGGATGGGAGACCGTTTATTCGCCCCAGGCTTCCTGGTGTTACCAGAGTGAGTGAGTGGTTGGCGCAGACTGGGTGCCTCGCTTCCGTCAGTCTACCCCAGGGCAGCTGTGGCTACAATAGTAGCTTACCACCACCGAGTATGGAGTGAATGTAAAGCGTCTTTGAGTGTCCAGAAAAGCGCTATATAAAACCAATGCATTATTATTATTATTATTTTGTAGTTATGACATGTATAAAATAAATAGACATACCTCCATAATAAATGTAAAGACATTTTAGGCTAATTCTTTTCTGCCTTGTTTCTTTTTCTGCATTTTCATACATTGACAATCCCTTCACCAAAGAGCACCTCTGCCTGGAGGTGAAGCCTCCTCTTTTTTCCTTTGTTCACAAGATTTGGGTAAAGCCGATCTGGAGAAAATGCTCTCGGGTCCTTTCTGTGTGGAGTTTGCATGTTCTCCCCGTGTCCGCGTAGGTTTCCTCACCACTAAAAACATGTACAATAGGCCAGGATGAAAATGCGTGCTGTGGGGCTGGAGCACCCACTCACTTTGCCCTAAATAAAAAATGATTCAATAAATATAGCCTAACTTGTAAAGCTGTAACTTCGTTTTCTTTATCTGTGGAGGTGCCATTTGGTTCCCACTTGTTTAGCTCCGTAGGTAAAGCGCCGAGCTCAACCACAAGACTGCCAGTTCGATCCCGACCTCGACTTTTTTTTTTTCTTTTTCTTTTTTTTGACTTGGCACCAACTGGGAAAAACATAAATCAGCGCCTATCGCTATATGACGAAAGATCTTCTTCTTCTTGCTTGGTGCCTTTGCTTTCCATCACGGTGGCTCCAGGAGCTTTTGTTTGTAGAGTTTCTGGTAGGTTTCTATTGCTTTCACCAGAAACAACTGATCCTGGAGCGTTGTAGAGGCCACCGTGATCGAAAGTAAAGATGCCACACTAACCCCATGCAGCCAATCGGTCACAAAAAGTCAATTACGCACAAATATCAACTTTTTATTTTTCCATTAAAAGTGCCATAATGCACATTTAAGCCCGAGAATTTCAGATTTCAGTCAGACGTGCACTCCGCTCCTGTATTTGCAAAGTAGCCAAACTTAATAACAGAGCAGAGCCAGAATATGACGAGTCTACTTGGGCGTTGCTTCATAAACACCGGTGTGGACTTGTCTCACGAGCTTTGGGAAACTCCTCCCTTCACAACCTTCATTACGTTTTTAGAGCTTTTGCAATGATGCGTGACTGTTTCTGAAGTCCCGCCTCTCTGTGCTCATGTGACACGAGGGCGTTGGTTTGTGTGGGGAAATGTGGAGTCTTTAACATACAGAAATAATGAAACAGGAGGAGTTCTTTGTCATGAGAAATGTCAAGGTAAATGTAAAAAAGAAGTCTCATGTGTCGTCGTGCCGAGCCTCAAACATCCCTGTTGGTTTCTGTGTTGCAGAAAAGGGCATTAGCGATGACACGTGGCCCGTCCTGCTCTCCGAGAGGCGGGTTGGGAACAGAAAGGAGTACAGTATGTGCTGGTTTCTGGCTCCAGGGGTGACCGTCTCAGGCCAGGGCCCGGTGACCGTGATGCCCCTCCCCAAGCGCACCGTGTTTGTCAGGTCAGACCCACAAAACACCATCAACCCTCAGCAAACTATTCAACTAAAACAACAAACACTAATTAACTGTCCGTCATTTGAGCCCGTGTTGTAAAATGAATTGTGGATTGTTAGTAGTAGTCCCAATATGAAATATGCATGAATAAAGATTGCTTTACAGGCATCAAAACTGTGAAACAACCTTTTACAGTTTTGATGATATGTTTAATATATCAAAAATATATCGAGGGTGAGTATCTGTGCTTCCACCAACATTTTGGACGAATATATTCATTTTTAATTTCCAATTGCAGGTGGCACAAGCTAAATTAAATGTCTTTCCTGAAAATGACACACTATATATAAATTGTAATATAGAAAAGCAGAAAGTAAGTCATCTTTACTTTTATACTACACAAGGATTTGGCCTACATGAACATGCATTTTCTCAGCAGGAGGAGGGATTACGAAGATTGTGTATGAAGGAAAGGCTAAATGGCAAATGCATAGAAGTTGAATAAAGTCATGCAGTAAAGGAAACGATAAACACACCCAGCAAAACATGTGCAATAGCACCTTACATGCGCCCTATTCAATGATCACATACTTTATGTAATTTGTTGGATCTCTGTACTGTACTTCGTACTTGGCCCTGAAGTAAAACATTTCCCTCACCATCCAGATGTGCAGAAACTGAAAACTTTTCCTGGTTAATAATCCGACACAGTCAGAATTGGTTTTATTGCCATTGTCAGTGAACAGGTTCACAAAGTAGGAATTTTCTTCAGAGCAATCGTGCAACATGAAACATAAAACTTAAATAATAAACTATAAGAACTTTAAAACCTCAAGGGCATGCATGAAGTTGATTAAAAATAAAATGTAATAAAAAACAGGTGACGTGGCCCTGCACTTCCAGACTCACGGTAAAGTCAGTCGCAAATCATTGAAACTACATTTATCTGCACTCTCTCGTCTTCGTATATGCTTCTGCGCTGTCAAAACAGACTTCCGGGTCAAATTTATCAGGATTGACCTCTGAGCGATCCCATGATTCATTGCGCCAACTGAGATTACGATTTGGCTTATTGTCTGCACAAATAAGGCAGTGTATCACATTTAAAAGCGGTGGGTGGGTTCATTTAAATCGCTGAATAGAAACGGGGAGAGTGGACATCCTTGCCTCGTCTCAAAGACAAATCTTTGAAGAGCAATTAAGGATTCACACTCTCTTAAAACATTATCTACTGAAACGAGAACTTGCTATATCATGGAGTTTTGTACTATGTTGAATTGTCTATTGTTTTTTGTTTGTTTTTACCAACTTTAATGAATCCTGTTTGATGCTATTATAAAATGAAGAGCAGTCCCTCCAGGCGTCCGCAGGCACTTTTTGTCATTGTTGTGCATCAAAATCAAACTTTTCTTTGCATTTCACATCGGTTTGAACCAAAGATATTATTGTACCTTGATATAGGCTAAAACAAATCAAAAACGGGTGAGCCGTCTGTTCAGAGCCAGCTCAGATTTTGGAAATAAAGGGGGGCATGAAATTTATAAGACAATGTCTTCCTCATGCTCCTATTCAGCATTGAATACTTTGCTGTTGCTGTTGTTGTTATTATTATGTCTGAATAACGCCATGGCTGAATACAAAATTTGAACTGAAACTGAACTGAAGTGAACTAAATTCAGTGTTTGCCGACTTAACCTGATCATTAGTTTTTTGTCTGCAGGTTTCTGAATTACCGGCCCTCCTTTGAGGACGGTGAAAAGATCGCGCAGCAGCTGAAGGAACAAGTGGAAAAGGAGAATCCGGGAGTTCGTGTTGACCAAAGCGTGTTGTTCGCCGCTGGATACAGCTCCTTCTGGTCCCTCACACAGAACAATGAGGTTTGGCTCCTGAAGTCAGAGAACTGACCCGGGAGCACATGGAGTCTCAGGTTTTACAAACAATCGTCGGGTAACACTTTACATCACGGGCCGGTCAGTCCTTGGTACTTACAGTGAAATTCTAGGCACTTATGGTGGTACTTACAGTGGTAAATACTAGTAATAATAGTGTTACTTCTAGGCACTTATTGTGGTACTTACAGTGGTAAATACTAGTAATAATAGTGGTACATCTAGGCACTTATTGTGGTACTTACAGTGGTAAATACTAGTAATAATAGTGGTACTTCTAGGCACTTATTGTGGTACTTACAGTGGTAAATACTAGTAATAATAGTGTTACTTCTAGGCACTTATTGTGGTACTTACAGTGGTAAATACTAGTAATAATAGTGGTACTTCTAGGCACTTACTGTGGTTCTTACAGTGGTAAATACTAGTAATAATTGTGGTACTTCTAGGCACTTGTTGTGGTACTTACAGTGGTAAATACTTGTAATAATAGTGGTACTTCTAGGCACTTATTGTGGTACTTACAGTGGTAAATACTAGTAATAATAGTGGTACTTCTAGGCACTTATTGTGGTACTTACAGTGGTAAATACTAGTAATAATAGTGGTACTTCTAGGCACTTATTGTGGTGCTTACAGTGGTAAATACTAGTAATAATAGTGGTACTTCTAGGTACTTATTGTGGTACTTACAGTGGTAAATACTAGTAATAATAGTGGTACTTCTAGGCACTTATTGTGGTACTTACAGTGGTAAATACTAGTAATAATAGTGGTACTTCTAGGCACTTATTGTGGTACTTACAGTGGTAAATACTAGTAATAATAGTGGTACTTCTAGGCACTTATTGTGGTACTTACAGTGGTAAATACTAGTAATAATAGTGGTACTTCTAGGTACTTATTGTGGTACTTAAAGGATACTATAGTGACAATTACAAGTTATGTACTTCCAGATACAGTGGTAAGTCTTAGTAATGAAGGTTGTACTTCTTGTTTTCCCTAATGCTGTTTTATGTTGTTTTATAGTCACACAATCCTAGAAATTACTTCTGTGTGTAGAAGTACCACATTTACTACTCATGAATTGCTGCTGTAGCATCCTTGAATTACCAGTAAGTACCATAGATGGATCATTGTAACTACTAGAAACTATCACTTAAAATACCAAAGTAAATAGAAGTACTTCATTACTAAGAGTTACTGTATCTCTTAGTAATGAGCGACACAGTGGTAACTCTGTGACTCCCTAACCCCAATTACTATACTTTTAGTACCACAATAAGTACCAAGAAGTACCACTGTAATTACCACTGTAAGTACCACGGACTTACCGGCCCGTAATGTAAAGTTTTCCCAATCGGGGTGATAAGAAACATTATATTTGTTTTATTGTTTTTCTTCTTAAACATTACAGCATTTTTGTTGTTTCAATGTTAAATAATGTGGATTGTGTTTTCTCATTTAATGTTTTAATTTACAAAAATAAAGCATCAAAAGCCTGATTTTTTTCTTCAAACTAAATAGTACAAGCTTAAGTGCAGGATGGACTTGACGTTTTTGCCTCATGAAATTTAAAAAGTCAAACATCACATTTGTGCCACAAACACTGACAACATGCTGTAAAGTAGAGACTTTGCTTTGTCTGTGTTTTTGGAAGCAACATTTTAATAAAAGATCGAGACACGTTTTATTAAGTTTCATTTGGTCGACATATATATTTATCTGTCTATATTTATGTAGATTAATTAATTGATGACATATAGTTTTTTGCAATTGAAAATACTAATAGAAACGTTCCTTTAGCGGCAGAGACACTTTTTCAGAATCAGAATAGTTTTTATTGCCATTGTTTGTAAACAGGTTCACAAACTTGGAATTTTGAAGACGTGCAACATTAAACAAAAAAACACAGAGTTTAGATAAAAATAAGCTATAACACTTTAAACTATAAGGCTTTAGGGACATGCATAGGAATATGAGATAAAAAAAATAAGTAAAATATGGTAAGACGACAACAGTTGACCTAGAACAACAACAGGATTGATTTACATATTGTGTAGTTGTATAAAGTGATATAAAGTGATATAAAGTAATATGAAGTGATATAAAGTGATATAAAGTGATATAAAGTGATATGAAGTAATATGAAGTGATATAAAGTGATATAAAGTGATACAATGGTAGCAGTGGATCTAAGTGTGGACAGACCACATAGTGCAATAGAGCAGATTACAGTCTGTACTGAGTTTTTAGGTCTCTATAGTTCATGAGGCTGATGGCGGAGGGAAAAAAACTGTTCAAGTGGCAGGATCTATGGGTCTTGATAGACTGTAGCCTCCTGCCTGAGGGGAGGGGGGTGAATAGTCCGTGTCCAGGGTGAGAAGGGTCATCAGTGATCCGACCCACACACCTCTGGGTCCTGGAGGTGAAAAGGTCCTGGAGAGATGGAGCTCACAGCCAATCACCTTCTCAGCAGCAGGTCTGTAGCGCCGGGGAACCACAGGGTAGTAGTTTGTGTACAGGGAGAAGAACTAGGGGGAAAGCACAGGGCCCTGAGGAGTTCCAGTGTTCTTGGTCCGAGTGTCCAAGACGATCTTCCCCAGCCGCACGTGCTGTCTCCGGTCCGTCAGTTTCAGTTTCCTTTTTCTTGCCAAACGTTGCTTCAGGCGTAAAACCAAAAGCTATATTACTGCCATAAGCGCAACTGCAGGTGTCATAGCAAGTTGCGATTTTGTAACGTATTAATTGTCTTGGAGAGTAAATACTACGCAGACGGAAAAGGTGAAGGCACAGAGGGATGTTGTTCATCCAATTATTAAATGGAAATACATTTTTTCACTCAAACTTGGCTGTAAAGACTGTTTAAAGTGACGTTAGCCCGCAGTTAGCTTTGCCCGTTAGCATGTTAGCTTCTTCCTCGGGATTCTATTAGTGTGTATTGGTGACTCCGGTCCGGTGGCAGTCAAGTTGCAGTTGTGGTTTTCTGGCCAGAGACACCAGGGGGAGATGAAAGACCCTCCAATCATCCCATTAAGACTTGTATTACCCCCACAGGGACTACGGGAAGGATTTATTAAGGTAAACACGTTACTAAGTACTGCTTTAAAGAGTGGGCATTGTGCTTTTTTCAGTCACACAGCACCAGTCTATATCACACTACAATGATGACCAAACCTTCTGTTGGTCTGTAAATGCAGTAAATTAGAATAACTGCCTTGTATAAAATGTCTCTCTCAAAATGACTGTAGTGAATGTCTTGAAATAGGCCTCTGTCTCTTTAAGAACCTCTGACCCTTTCCGACACGCCCCCTCCACACGCTGTCTGTGGCATCAGTGGGGAGGGGGTTCTGCTGAGGAGCAGTGGTTGGTTACTCGGCTGGTGACGAAAGCTCGGAGGCGTCTCCAGGAGGTGGGGGCGTTCCTAGGAGGACTCAGGCAAACCTATCCCTAAAATGGCCGCCATCAGAGTTTTTACAGATTACTCAAAAATACGTGAATGTGCCAAGGCAACACTTCAGGCATGTTTTTAATGAGGGAATGACATAATAACCTGATGTAAAGCTTGAAAAAGTCGATTTTGCATAATACCCCCCCTTTAAGGATAAATACAACCCCTAAATAAATGATGCTCGGATGCGATTAATTGTGATTAATTAATTACAAAGGCCATAATTCCCCATAATTCCCACCTCTAATGTCAAGCTTCCCCTGGCTTGCCTGAAGCGTGTCCTTATGTGATCTGGAGACAAAGTCAGTGAGGTCTGGGCCCCTGGGACTGGGACCAAACAACGCACGGGAGGTTTACAAAGTACTGGATCACACAAGCATTGTCACTATTGTTGCATCAGAAGTAGGTCATTAAACCTGCAGAAACAGAACTCCAGTGAGCGCGGACACCTAAAAGAGCGTAACAATGTGGGCGGGCCGTCTCCAAACCTGTGCGGCCAGTTTTTTCCAGACCAAATGAAAACCAATCGCCGGCTGGTCTGAACGGCACAGAGAGAGCAGAGAGAGCAGGAGACATGGCCCCGGCTCTGCCCCTGATCCTGACCCTGGTCCTGGGCTTCGCTCGCACCACACTGGCCTTCGACAAAGTGGAACACTGCACAGGCATCTGTCCAGACTCCACACACGTGAAATGGGGTGAAAACGAGGTAAGATTATTTTATCCGACGCCTTTGTTTTGGCATAAACAAATCCAAATATGGGTCTGTGTTTGTACTTTACATTAGGAAGTCTGTCCCATCAGACACACACAGTCCTGGACGAAAGAAATGCTTTTTTTTATGTTTGGGATTTTCTTTTATTTCAAGACTATTTACATTTTTAACAAAAAAAAGTTGAAATAGATTCTCCAAAATGGCCGCCGTTTGCTTTCTTCTTAAACTTTCTTTTACTCAATGTCGTCACAGCATTTTTGAAGCCGCAAAGTTATTAGCACTTACTCAAACGGATGTGTACGTTCAACTTCTCTGAATACTCCAGTCTAACTTTTACTGCATACCAATAAGTAGAAGTAGGTGCATGTACTTAACCTCTTACCCCCCGCCTTAACCCGAGCCCATTATCTCCAGTTCAGCTTTACCCAAATCTAAAAGCTTCTCGACTGGAGTTCACAGCCTATAGGCCTATACACCTCATTTGTAAGCTAAGACCCTCACTTTTGGGTGGATTTTTTGTTGTGATTCTGTCACGTTTTTGTTTTATTTTTGCCATGTTTTTGCCACATTTTTATGTAGCTTTTCTGTCCCATTTTTGTCACTTTTTCATCACATATTTGTTGCTTTTTTTGTTTGCTGCTTTTGTCACTTTTCTGCCATGTTTTTGTAAAAAAAAAAGAATTGTTGCTCTTTTATCTGTTTTTTTGCCACAGTTTTTAGATGTTTGTTCTGCTGCGTTTTTGTAACTTTTTTTGCCATGTTTTTGTTGCTTTTTTTGTAACTGTTATATTGCGTTTTCATCCCTGTTAACTCGCTATTTTGGCACTTATTTTCAACACTTTCAGAAACTCCCATTGGTTCAGGTGGGAGTTAAGAGGTTAAAGGCACACTGTGTAACATTTTGGTTTACACTGTTGCCGGCAAAACAAAATGAGCAGCTCAACACAGAAAATGCTGTAAGTGCAGCGTGTAATAAAAGAATGGATTTGGATGAGAACCCGACCTGCTTAAATCAATCATCTTTTGGGACGTCTCCATGGAGACGAGCTGGAGACGCCCCCACTCCTGGTAAAGTTTACAGTCATATCTCAGGAGGGGTGGGCTTCATAAATGTTTGTTTGTACATTTATGAGGTATTTTTCAATGATGAAAACATCTGTCCTAAAATAAATGCTTGTATTTCAATTTTATTTATTGGGTAAAATTCTACGCGGTGCAGCTTTAACCTCTTAACTCCCGCCTGAACCGAGAGGATCTTTTTCCTCACGTCATCAGATTTTTTTTTCCATCATTTTTATGTTGGGTGTTCATTTTTTGTCACATTTTTGTCATTTTTTTGTCAATTTTTAAATCAAATTGTTACATTTTGTTACATTTTTGTCATTTTTTTGTCCATTTTTTATCAAATTTTTGTCACATTGTTGTCATTTTTTCATCAATTTTTCATCAATTTTTTGTCAATTTCTTGTCACATTTTTGTGACATTTTTGCCACTTTTTCATCAATTTTTTGTCACTTTTTTGTCAATGTTTCTCACTGTTTTGTCACATTTCCATCATTGTTTTCGTATCAGTTTTGTTGCTATTTTCAAAAACAATTTCCAGAAGCTTTTGGACTGGAGTAAAGCCAATCTGGAGAAAATGTGCTCGGTTCAGGTGGGAGTTAAGGGGTTAAAGTAGTTTTTTCATTCAGTACTTTTTACTTCCTATTGAGTAATATTAAAGTGAAGTGCTTGTACTTGAGTATAAAAAACAGTAACTCGTGCCATTGTGCGTAAGACACTTTCACGTTTTCTAAAACTTGACCCAGGTTTTTGTTTTTTTTGACCATCTTTGTGATATTCATAGTTTCACTTCCTTATTGGACACTGACAGGAAGTGACATAGATGAAGGCAAACAAGTCTAAACTGTTGCCGTGCCGACCATCAGGTCACCGGGCTCGTTGGTTTGCATTTCAAGCTAGATGAACAATGTGGAGGGAAGTCAGAGATGTTTTTACACAACACACGGCGCTTGTGTGTGAGTGTGTGTGTGTGTGTGTACGTAAAAATTAAGATTTTTAAGACGTAAAATAGCTGTATTTCATGTTTTGTTTGGTAATTCTTAATAATCATTTGTTTTCATTTGTTTTTGTGGCATTTTCTGAAAATTAAACCGTTTCACATCATGTCAGGTTTATTGTGTCACTTCTGGAACATTAACCAGACTTTACACTAATTACTCAGATACTCACGGTACTCAAGTAACATTTTCTCACACTTTTTACTCTGGAGTTATTTTTTAGGCCAGTAATTTTACTACTTTCATTCTATAGCTACAACCTTTATTAACATGTCAATCCTTCGTTAAACACATGTGAGTAAGTGTGCACAGTCAAAGCAGATAATTACTTATACTTATTTATTTATATGAAACAAAAGTGTGAAGGTCATCTTTGTCTTCCGTTTATAAACAGAAACTCCCTCAATTTTCTTTCTTTTTTTTTTTTTTTAATGATATAAATTGTAAAAAGTGATTATGAACTCTTCCATGTTTTCAGAATTACGAGGAGCGCCTGTATGAGGCGTCGGTGTGGATGTGCACGGGCGTGGCGAGCAGCGGCAGCGGCGCCGTGATGGCCGCCATTGGACGACTCAAAGCCTTCAGGAACCAACAGAGTAAGTCTCTCAGTCAGTGCTTCCCAACCTTTATTATACCCCGTTTATGCTCTGAGTACCCCTGACCTCCAGGACCGCCAATGTTATTACAAAGTGACCAACCAAGACTATTCAGCATCTAACCTCTTAAAGGAACAGGTTTACATACTGAGACATGTTCTTACCTCAGCTATGACGAGTTCTTTAGGACCTGTCTGATCTTCACCCGTGCCTTCAGTCACGTAAACACAGCGCAGACGGCGTTAGCATTTAGCCTCTCCTGCTCTCCTCTGTAGCTCCAAAACAGGTCAAGATAGAAGCTACCAAGCTCTTCCACGTTTTCCCTATTTAAACATACATGAAGTGTTACAAGGTAAAGTATAATTACACAAAATTAAACAATGTGGATTTTCTAAGCGGATAAAAGGGGGAACTATATTGTAAGGCGTAATAATACCAGGCGTAGTTCATCGGCACAGTAAAGTGAAGATATTACTGCGCGGTTTTGTCTGAGTTTAATCGGAGAAAGTTGTTTTGCCTCCACAGACTGATCTGTTGGATGCAGTGACAGAGTGTTCACCTGTATCAGTCACACACTGATCTGAGTGTCATCTGTGTAGTTGTGGTACGACACAATATTGCTGTTTATTAGCTGACCCAGTGGAAGCATGTACAAGTTGAATAAGAAGGGTCCCAAAACTGACCCCTGGGGGACTCCACAGGTCATGGCAATTTTGTCTGAGACACAGTTTAGAAAAGTGCCAGAGATTCCCACCCTCTAACCCAGGGGTAGGCAAGTTTTCTCAACGGAGGGCCAATTTTATTCATTGTAAATAGACCGAGGGCCAAAGCCGCCAGTTTTAGGCCAAAGTAAAGCACCACACTGGAAAAATGACCATCTTAAATGAGATAAATGACTTAAAATTGCTTGAATTAAGGTTCTTTATGTTGAATTTGAGTCTGTTTGGACTAATCTAAGATAAAGATACAAATGCTGATGCCAATGAAACGAGCATAAAACCCACTTTGAAATCAGACAAATGAACTTTTACTTTTAAAAAGATTTGTTTTTCACTTGAAATTATACAATATAATCTGAGTTGAGAGAATAATGACTTGCTCCATTAGCGACAAGATGCTTTATCTCATCTAAGACCAAATCTACTCAAACTGTAGATTGAATCTCGTAATTCAAGTAGGTTTCTGTCATTTCTTCCTTAAAATTATTCATTATTTTTCCAGTGCACTTTCTACAAATGCCAGAGTTGTACATAATATGACCTAATTGGGTGCATTGACAGTATTTCTCCCATTTAACCTTAAAAATGTTGAAGTACTTTCTGATTTGTGTCATAATGTTTCTCAAAATCACCTTGGGGGCCAGAGGTTCTGTGCTGGAGGGCCGGACGTTGCCTACCCCTGCTCTAACATCATTAATAAAAGCGACGATAATGAATTCGCTTCCGTATGAACTTTACTCGTTTGCTTGTGTGTTGCAGATGTGGAAATCAGCCACGACACATGGCCTGCCGTCATCTCCGTGAAGCAGGTGGACGGTGGCGGGGAGGTGTATGAGGTGTGCTGGCTGATTCCTCCAGGCCTGACGCTCTCGAGTGACGACTCAGTGACTGTGAAGACCCTTCCCAAAACCACCATGTTTGTCAGGTCAGACACGGTTCATTTCAACCCAACTTCACCAACAACAGGGCTCAGAGTTCTGATCCGGGGTCACTGCAGTTGGTCAGGTCGAGGTTAAGCAACACTATGATGGAACAACCAGGTTATTCCATCAGGGTTCCTTCTTCCCTGACGTAACGGCCATATTCCAAGATGACGAGGCCAGGATTCATTGTGTGTCTAATTCTGATTGGCTGATGATTCTGTCAGTCATGTGTGTGGCCTGACGTCACAGTGGCAGCTCAGTCTGCTCTGCAGGCCCTGAGGCGGAGCAGCTCAGCAGAGGCGTTTAAGGCACTTTATGAGCTGGAAATTACAGTTTCACCTCAACAACACCAATATTAGCGACTCAACTGAACATTATACAAAATAATTACAAACTAAATATACTATTAACCTCTTAACTCCCGCCTGAACCGAGAGGATCTTTTTCCTCAAGTCGTCAGATTTTTTTTTTCCATAATTTTTTTGTTGGGTATTCAACTCATTTTTCTAACTTTTTTGTCATTTTTTTTGTAAAATTTTTATCACATTTTTGTCATTTTTTTGTCAATTTTTTGTCAATTTCTTGTGACATTTTTGCCACTTTTCATCAATTTTTCGTCACTTTTTTGTCACATTTCCATCATTGTTTTCGTCTCAGTTTTGTTGTTATTTTCACAGCTTTTTTCCAGAAGCTTTTGGATTGGGGTAAAGCCAAACTGGAGAAAATGTGCTCGGTTCAGGTGGGAGTGAAGGGGTTAAGTCATTTACACTTTTTTTCCCCTCATTAAGTCAGGGCAGGCAGAAAAGGCCCTGTTGGCCCCACACTGGTCATATGTGAAACGTCCAGAGCTGGTCCAAGAGCTCAGAATTCACTCGTCGTTGTAGCTTTAGGGGTGAATAAACCCGCTCTGTGTTTTTTGTGTACAGGCACTTCACAGGCCTCCCGTCCATGGCCAAGGGCGAAGAGAATGCGCAGACGCTGAAGCACCACCTGGACGCTGCAGGAGAGAGTTACGACCATTCCATTTATTATGGCGCCGCCTACACCCCCTACATCTCCCTCCGAACGCACCACGACGAGATCTGGATCCCGAAAGCTTAAACACATGAAGGACTGTCAGCCATGGCACAATGTAGCATCAACCATTATAGTGCACGTTTATGATCAGCATGATTATGTATTAACACCGTTTACTCTTAATAACTAAGTAGCTCCTAAAATCTTTAATCTTTAAGTTTCACCAGGCCTGGGTTTACAAATCTGGACTAAACTGGGTCTCAAATCAAACTAAAAGGGATTTATTGGGTGAAAAACCTGGAAAATATTATAATGAAACAAAAAAATACATTTAATGAAACTAATTTGAAACCTTTGCTGTAAATAACTGACATAAATATGAGAATAAACTGTATCACACATGTTTTCCGTATAAAAATAAGCCGTTTTTAAGTTGCTGATATTTTAAGCTTTGAAATCTAAGTAATAGATTGAGCTGCAGGTGAAACTTTTCCAATGTAAAGATTTAAATGTGAAACTTTTGCTGTAGAAACTGGCATGAATATGAGAATAAAATGTATCGCAAGTCTTCTGTCATTTCATGTTTTTTATATCGAGGTGTTTTATGTTTTTCGGTGATGAAATCTGAATAATGGATCAGGCCAGGGCTCACGGCTCAGGACTCCCCAGCGACCTGAAGAGGAGAAGCACCTCCGAGGCCACGGTTCTCCTTCCCCTCTGCAGGTCGCTGGGGAGTCCTCGCCTCAAGTGGAGGAGCTCAAGTATCTCGGGGAGCCTCCTGAGGTGTTCCAGGCATGTCCTATTGGGACAAGGCCTCGTGGAAAGCCAGGACACACCGGTGGGACAATGTCTCTGAGCTGGCCTGGTGTGGCTTCGGCGTCAGAACATCTGGAGGAGGTCAGGGTCCCCCCAGAACATCTGGAGGAGGTCAGGGTCCCTCCAGAACATCTGGAGGAGGGGTGTGTGGATCGGGAGGTCTGGGACTCTCTGCTGAGACTGCTGCCCCTGCGACCCGACCCGACCCAGCGGAAGAAAATGAATGGATGGAGGAGCCAGGTTTTAATTTATTTTAGTTACAAATACTTTTTCAGGGGGATTTTGGATATTTGAGTTTTGAAATACTTTTTTTTTGTGCGTGGGTTTTTTTAATCTGTTTTTTGACATTCAAAACTCAATAAATCAGGCTCGGAATTACATAATAACTTCTCAATATTGTTCAGTCCAAAGCTTGGAGGTTTGAAGTTGGAGATATTGTCTAAAAAAGGGAGGTTTGCCCAAATAAATGTGTGGAGAAACATTGAATAAGTTCAATATTTAAACATGTTATTGTGATGGTGATTATTTATTTAATTTGAAGTGAAAGTTTGTATGTTAGAGACTAAAACCTGAAAATGAAAACACTTTAGTTTCATGTTTCAGGTTTAATGGTTTTGTATAGCCCAATATCACAACAGAAGTCGCCTCACAGCTGCACCAAACATTAAGGCAATAAAACAGAGCAATAAATATGACAATTAAAAGTTCAGGTGAATCCAGGCAAATCTAATGTCCAATAGGAGGTAGCGACGAGCGGCGTGGGTTTCCCCCGTCCTTAGACTCTCCAGCACGGCGAGGACACACTCAAAAACCTGGCAGGAGAAAAGAGAAACCTTGGGGAGAACCACAGAAGGAGAGATCCACTCCCATGGACGGATCAGGCTATAGAGACCCAGGGCCGAAGGATCCCTCAGCAGACGGGCCAAGATCACAGACCGTCCAGTCCTCAGATTCCAGAATGCAGGTTCCTCTGTTCACCCAGGTTCCTCCATTCGATCAGGAGACACCATGTGAATAGTTATGAACAGACTACAGATAAATTAAGTATTGTATCATAATAAGACAAAGTCTGCAGTAAGAAGAAGAGGATAGAGCTCGGTGGACCGTACTTCCCACAGCAGTGTTTCCTCTAAGGCAGCTTTACTTCAGGCTGAGGGTCAGAGCTTTACCTCACTGACCTGATTATAAGCTCATTCGAAGAGGTATGTTTTGAGCCTAGTCTTAAATGTTAGTCTTTCCTGTACTATAGAAATGGAGTAGAAAGGATTTTGTTTTTCTTTCAAATGTTGTGGAGTAAAAGTCCTCACATTGACACAGTAAAAGGACTAAAACTTTCTTGTTTTCTGAACTCGATCACCGATGAAGAACGGAAACACTGCTGTGACACAGGATCCTCTGCTGAGTCTGATCAGATCTCCCTCAGAATCTGCTCAGACCGGTTTCTGTGACTCTGGAATCTTGTCAACACTTGCTGACGTGACTCTGCTGATGAACCTGTGAGTCTCTTATGCAACGTGCAATTATCTCTGACTGAAAAAGAAAGTGAAACATTTTGATATGAATTTCAAAGGAAACTCAGATTCAATCATGTTTTTCAGCACAAGCTTTGACTCTGACACTATAAATATGTCCATAACACTGAAGCACCACGTGGTTCATTTCATCACACTACAAAAAGTGAATATCAAGCATTGGCTTAAATGACTTGAACTGAGGAAATGCATCTTGTTTTGAGTGGTTTTAACCTCTTAACTCCCACCTGAACGGATCCCATTTTCTCCCTAGTCAAAAAGCTTCTTGGGAAAAAAGCACCAAAATAGCCACAAAAAATAAGAAGAAAGCAAGGATGTAAATGCAACAAAAATGTGACAAAAATTCAACAAAAATGTAACAAAAATTCAACAAAAATGTTCGTTCGTTCGTTATTTTATTTTGAACATGCGAGCAACACAACACCTTTACAAAATTGTAAACGTAAAGGCTGTTACAAATCAAAAAAGACAAAGCAAACTTGTCAGTTCCCTTGAAAAGCCAAATACAAATGCACATGTCCAAAAAGGAGTGAGGAGAAGTTAAACTTATTTAACCCCACCCCCTAGTTCAAAAACATATTGATAACATCATCATTTTCCTGTTCCTACATAGTTACTCAAAACTCAAAAGAAAATTGCTAAGTAGCAATAGTAACAAGGCACATACATGAGACGAATCACTTAATAATAATAATAATAATCTGTAAGTTCTGTTGTCTCATATTTCAAAAAAATGTTTTCTTTATATTTCTTCTTAAACTGATTCATGCTTGAGCACAGTTTTAGATCTGAGCTTAAATCATTCCATAATTTGGCACCAGTAATGGAAACACAAAAACTTTTCATAGTTGATTTGAACGTTTGTATTGTAAATTTATGGTCATCAGTACTCCTGAGGCTGTACACATTTTGTTGTGTGAGAAAATGCGTTTGTATGTTGTTTGGTAGAGTATTCTGCTGTACTCTGAACATTATTTGGGCTGTTTGATAATCTACAAGGTCAGTGAGTTTAATGACTTTTGATTCCAAGAACAATATGTTGGTATGATCAAGATAACCAGATTTGTTGATAATTCTCACGGCTCTTTTTTGTAGACGAGTTAGTGAAATCAGTGAACTTTCGTAATTATTTCCCCAAATCTCAGCACAATAGCTTAGATCGGGTAATACCAGTGAACAATACAATATATGAAGTGATTTATGATCTAAAAGGTACTTTGACTTCTGCATTATAGAAATGTTTCTTGATATCTTGTTCCCAATATGTTCTATGTGACCTTTCCATCGAATTTCATCATCAATTATTACTCCAAGAAATTTGATTTTTTTCACAATTTCAATAACTGATCCATTTATTTGCAATTGTGCATTTAATTTCTTACTTCGCCGACCAAATATCATTAATTTAGTTTTACTTAAGTTTAGGGTGAGTTTGTTAGAATCAAACCATGATTTTATTTTTTTTAATTCTATGCTTATTACTTCTATTAGTTGATCAAGGTTATCACCAGAACAAAACATGTTGGTGTCATCTGCGAAGAGGACCATTTTCAAGCATTTTGAGACGTTACATAAATCATTTATGTACAAGTTAAACAGTTTAGGTCCCAACACTGACCCCTGGGGGACACCACAAGCAACGTTCAAGTGCGCAGATGTATGATTACCCATCTTCACAAACTGTTGACGATTACATAAATAACTTTTGATCCAATTTAAAGCAACTCCTCTGATACCGTATCTCTCCAATTTATTTACTAGAATATGATGATTTATAGTGTCAAAAGCTTTTGTCAAATCAATAAATAACCCGGCTACATGTTTTTTGGAGTCAATGGAATTTGTTATGTCTTCAACTGTATCAATTATTGCCAGGGATGTCGATCGGTTTTTCCTGAAACCATATTGATTGTCATTAATTGTATTGTGCTTTTGTAGGAATGAGTCCAGTCTTGTGTCAAATATTTTTTCTATGATTTTTGAGAACTGTGGGAGGAGTGAGATGGGTCGGTAGTTTGTGAAGAGGTGTTTGTTACCATGTTTAAATATAGGAATAACCTTGGCTGTTTTCATGTTATTTGGAAATACACCAGATTCAAATGACAAGTTACAAATATAAGTTAAAGGTTTTGAAATTGCAGAAATAACCCATTTGAGTGTTTTCATATCTAAGTCATCACAATCGGTTGATACTTTTGTTTTACATTTCAAAACTGTATTAATAACCTCATTCTCATTTACACATGAGAGAAACATGGAACTCTGGTTTCTATCAATCAAGGTATAATCAGGAGTTTCAGGACAAGAGATTTTAGAGGCTAGCTGCGGACCAATGTTTACAAAGTACTCATTGAATTTATTTACGACATCATCCATGTCATCAAGACTTTCCTCATTAACTTTGAAATACTGAGGTACATTTTTCGGACAGGTAGCCTGATTTTTTATTATACTATTTAAAATACCCCACATACTCTGTACATTATTTCTACTCTTTGCAAGTATTTTGTAGTAATGTTCTTTCTTAGCAGCCCGAATTATAAATGTTAATTTATTTTTGTATTTTTTATACCTGCTTTCGGCCTCCGTTGATCTTGTCCTTATGAAGTCACGATATAGCTTATTTTTTTTCTTACAAGCATTTTTTATTCCGTTAGTAATCCATGGATCATTTCTACGTTTTGCATTGTAAATCATTTGTTTCAAAGGGCAATTTTTGTTGTAAAAAAAATTGAAGTAACTCAGAAATAAGTCATAAGCTGTATCAACATCATTGGTGCTATAAAGATCATTCCAAAATGTGACAAAAATAGCTTTACAGCAAAAAGTGAATATCAAGCATTGGCTTAAATGACTTGAATTGAGGAAATGTATCTTGTTTTGAGCGGTTTTCACTCATTTAGACACTTTTCCTGATCGGACCAAGTTTACTTTGCTTGTTTGAGGACATTTCAGACCAGTTCTTGGGGAAATCTCGCTTGAAATAAGAAAGTAAAATTGCCAATGAGATAAGACCAATTTTCTTTCCCCATTGGCAAAGAAAATGACCTGAAATAAGGACGAAATGTATCGAAACGAGTCAGAAACATCTCAGAACAAGTGATATAATCTAGGACAAATGCCCAACAACATCTTAACTAGTTTAACTAACTAGTTAAAATTTGGATTATTGTGCTCAAATTGAGATGTTTATACTAATATAGTTAATCACTTTTTGCAGTGTGGTCATTAGCGTTGGGAGTTTATTTCTATTTATTATTTCTATGTCCAAATGTCTTCCCTGATCATTATTTTTGCCACATTCACCTTAAGGTTGAAAGTCTTTTCATCATTTTTAACATTTACCACAGTTACCATAATGGATTCTTAGCTGCTCCGACTCCATTTGAAACTATAGGCCATAAGAGTGGCCCAGAGCTGGGTTGTGATCAGTGTTCATTTTGACAACATATTTTATTTTAGTTTTAGGCTTTTGACTAAAATGTAGTTTGATTTTAGTCGAGATTTAGTAAAAAAAAAACTGTTCAATTTTACCCTAGTTTTAGTCGACAAAAATTGCATGTTAATTTAGTCGACTAAATTTAAAGGTGTAAAGGAGGATTTGCCCGAGTTTTAGGAAAGAACCGCCTTCTCCACTTTAAAAAAAAATGCGCGTGTGCAACGCTCTACCTGCCTCCGAGGAGGAAGAATCTCCCAAAAACACTCTGGTCTTGTTTCTCTCTTCTGAAGCCTTTCTCTGCTTCTCATACACTTGAAGACACTTTTTCTCTTGCCCCTCTGCCATTTTCAAACGACTCGGTGCTTCTGCGAGCAGCAATGAACGGCTAACAGCGTAACTCACATAGGCCTGAAAGTGAACATGCGCAGAAATGAACAAGGGGCAAGCGCGCACGACGGCCTTACGTAGGCAAATCACCAGAATGACTGACAATTAGGACCAATCGTCTTGATGATCCACCCGGAAATAGGGTTAGGGTTAGGGTTACCTTTAAGACTAATTTAGTCGGCTTTGATATAATATTCATGTTAATCATATCTAATCAAGATCCTCTGCTTCATAAGATAAGATAAGATAATCCTTTATTGATCTCACAATGGAGAAATTCACTTGTTACAGTCGGCGTTCAAGAAGATCACTCAGAGTTGGGAAAATGTGCAACCAGTAAAATAGAATAAAAACGAGGTATCCCATGTACAACAAGCAAAGCAGAAATACAACAATAGGTGACCAACAATAAAAATAGGATAAAAACTAGAACAGGTGATATAATTAAAATATCGGGGAGCTGCTCCACATGAACAAAGCTCAGAGCTGCTCCTTTGGCAGAGGATTCACATGATCTGAGACTCTTTCAGACTGATTTGATTGATTGATTGATTCATTGATTTGATTTATTTGAGTAATTATATTTACATTGTTTACATTATTTACATTACATAGTCACAGAACAGAAAAACTCAAAGGGAGTCGGCCGAAGCAAGAAAGCTTATAGGTGCCTACCCCGAATTCAAGATTAGTTTTACTTTCCAGCTGCAGTCCCCAATAGGGCTGATAATAATAGTGTTACAACACACATTACAACACATTATTATTTATGGTTGTTATTGTTATTATTGTTTTCATGTTGCTTTCCCATTCACGAAATAGAATATACTGTCAACAGAAGTTTGGATGATTTCAGTCTCTCCTTTGCATTTTTATTTAGTCTTATTTTAGTCGACTAAAATATCTGGACATTTTAGTCATAGTTTTAGTCTCATGAGAAACTTTTGATTTAGTTTTAGTCCAATTTTAGTCATCAAAAATATCACTTTGACTGAAATTAAGACTAAATATTTTAGTCGACGAACTTAACACTGGTTGTGATGGCACTGCTTGCTTTTATTATGCTGCATCCCTGTAATAAACACCTTGCAGTATCGGCAGTAATCCAGCAGAGGTCGCCACTCACCCGCAGAACCAAGGCCCTCAAGCTAACCATACCCACTGTACAATAACCTTTCAGATACTCAGAGGTTAAAGAATATCAACTTTCATTCTGCATAAAAAGCTACTTAAATCAAAAACAGACCAGAATACTTACAAATATAGTTGACTCGTGTCGTGTGCTCCATCATCATCATCATCATCAGCTGCCGCCTGTTTGGAATCCGCCTGTGCAGCATCAGGACCGGGAGCGTGTAACGTGATTGAGAGGCTTCATGTAAATGTGAGACGCCGAGTTATAAATAGCTGCAGAAAAAACGGCGCAGACGCGTAAACCGGGGCCCGGCTGAATCACGCCGGAGCGGCCGGGTCTCGGATGATCATTTCCATACTCCCACGTGTCAGATGCCCTCCCGTTCACCACCTGCAGAGCCACTTTGTCAACGCTCGGGATTACAGCTTTATTTATTCACGTTAAAGGAAAGACTAGATTTAGCTTTAGCTTTAAACCTCAGCTTAAAACGTGAATGAGTTTGTTGGGTTCTAGAATTTATTTCCGACCAACATCACGTACATTTTTTTTGAATGTTGTCTCCACTTTATGAGAGAATAAATGGAGCTGAGTTTATGCCTGCAGACCGAAAAGACACTGAAGATCGTGTGTTTTTTGTGTCATGTGGATTATCCCAGTAAAAATCTGCACTTTCCCTTGTTTCTGTCATGGATTTCCTCAGTTTCTCACTCTAAAATGTCGTGATGTTACACAAATGCAACCTCTTCTTTCTGCAGGACTATTTAACCCCGTAAATCCCACCTGAACCGAGCACATTTTCTCCAGTTTGGCTTTACCCCAGTCCAAAATGTCACAAAAATGTCACTAGAAATTGACAAAAATGTGACGAAAAAATGACCAAAATGTGACAAAAAAATGACAAAAAAATGACAAAAATGTGATAAAAATTTGCCGAAACTTTGACGAAAAAATTACAAAAATTCGACGAAAAAATGGCAAAAAAATGACAAAAATGTGATAAAAATGTGATAAAAATGTGATAAAAATTTGACAAGAAAATTTCAAAAAATGACAAAAAAATGACAAAAAAATGACAAAAAAATGACAAAAAAATGACAAAAAAATGACAAAAAATGACAAAAAATTGACAAAAAATTGACAAAAAATTGACAAAAAAATTACAAAAATGAGTTGAATACCCAACAAAAATGATGGAAAAAAATCTGATGACGTGAGGAAAAAGATCTCTCGTTTCAGGCGGGAGTTAAGAGGTTCCATCCATCCATTTTCCTCTGCTTTATCCTGGGCCGGGTCGCGGGGGCAGCAGTCTCAGCAGAGATGCCCAAACTTCCCGATCCACACACACCTCCTCCAGCTGTTCTGACCCCGAGGCGACACCAGGCCAGCTCGGAGACATAGTCCCACCACCGTGTCCTGGGTCTTCCACGAGGCCTTGTCCCACTAGGACATGCCTGGAACACCTCCCGCGGGAGGCGACCAGGAGGCATCCGGAACAGATGCCCGAGCCACCTCAGCTGCTCCTTTCCTTATCTCAGGGAAATATTCAGGGCCGGATCTTCCGCCTGGAGCAAGAACAGCTTTGCTCCAAACGTCATGTTGCTCGTGCGCAGCTGTCGCGCCCTCTGCCTGCAGTAAGAGGGCGTTGCTTATTAAAAAAAGAGGTCGACTGAGGCGTGGTTTAGTGATAGTCCGCACAGCAGTGAGAGCAGTGTGACGCGACACATGCCCGAAACGTGGCCGGATGAGTGGAAAAAAAAAGTTTTTTGTGTTTTCATTGATATTCTTTGAGACATTACCAAAGAAATCCACCAGGGTGTGTCCATCCAAATCCATTCTTTTATTACCCACGAGCATTTTCTCTGTCAAGCCTCTCTTTAGGGCAGGTTATGTAAGGAAATGAACGCATCTTGGACCATTTCTTTTGTTTTTGTCGTTCAGTCGGTTCCTTTTCCTTTCCCTTGATGAAGTGAATCTGTCTGCAATGAACTGACATTATTATGTACTTTTCTGGGCAATGTATTCAAATGTGTCATTGTGCATGGTGGACAATAACGTTTTTTCTATTCTATTTTTAAGCATTAGGTGTAAAAAGGAGACATGTTACTTTCCAAAAGAACTGTAAGTTGCCCGTTGTATCAGATTTGATACTTTTCGATGCCGTTTAAAGAGGGGGTATTCTGCTTTTTTCAATCACACAGCACCAGTCTATATCACACTACAATGATGACCAAACCTTCTGTTGGTCTGTAAATGCAGTAAATTAGAATAACTGCCTTGTATAAAATGTCTCTCTCAAAATGGCTGTAGTGAATGTCTTGAAATAGGCCTCTGTCTCTTTAAGAACCTCTGAGCCTTTCCGACACGCCCCCTCCACACGCTGTCTGTGGCATCAGTGGGGAGGGGGTTCTGCTGAGGAGCAGTGGTTGGTTACTCGGCTGGTGACGAAAGCTCGGAGGCGTCTCCAGGAGGTGGGGGCGTTCCTAGGAGGACTCAGGCAAACCTATCCCTAAAATGGCCGCCATCAGAGTTTTTACAGATTACTCAGAAATACGTGAATGTGCCAAGGCAACACTTCAGGCATGTTTTTAATGAGGGAATGACAGAATAACTTGACGTAAAGCTTGAAAAAGTCGATTTTGCATAATACCCTCCCTTTAAACGTGAGGAGCAGGTGGTGGATGCAGAGTCCGTGCCGGTTCATCTGTTCCTCTGTTCTCTCAGCGTGTGCGTTAAGATAAATACTGGAGGAGAAAGCGAACAGGCTCGTCGTGGACACAGCTGAGCGAGCGGGAGGAGACGTCAGACAGAAGCTCCGGGCCGAATGTGTCACGGATTCGTCAGACTCGGAGACGGAGCCGACAGGAGGATTAGCACGAGCTCCGTTTGCATTTAACGTCACAAAACATCCACTCAGCGCGAGTTCATCTGCCGAAATAATGACACAGGATCGAGGAGACCGTGAGCACAGCCGAGCATCAGCACAATATGACCAATGTATCAGCCTGACAGAGCCTTTCTGAACTGCAGCCTTTAACAGGGTTGCCAGGTCCAAGTATTCACACTGGATATTGGTAATGCCTTTGTACATCTTTGCCATGTTTCTGTGAGGTTAGGCAAATTTTTTTATTTTTTTTTACTGCAGAGAGTCCATAGGAAACTGCATTTTAACCTCTTAACTCCCGCCTGAACCGAGAGGATCTTTTCCTCACGTCACCAGATTTTTTTTCCATCATTTTTTTTTGTTGGGTATTCAACTCATTTTTGTAACTTTTTTGTCATTTTTGGGTCATTTTGGTCACATTTTTGTCACATTTTTTTTATCATATTTTTGTAAAAAATTTTGTCAAATATTGTCATTTTTTTTCTTTTTTTCGTCAATTTTTATAATTTTTTTGTAGTTTTTTTGCTACATTTTGGTCATTTTTTGGTCACATTTTTGTCATTTTTCATCAATTTTTCGTCACTTTTTTGTCACATTTTTGTGTCACATTTTGTGTCACATTTTGTCACATTTTTTTGGTCACTTTTCAATCAATTTTTTGTCATTTTTTTGTTACATTTTTGTCATTATTTCGTCAATTTCTTGTCCATTTCTTGTGACATTTTTGCCACTTTTTCATCAATTTTTCGTCACTTTTTTGTCAATGTTTTCTCACTTTTTTGTCACATTTCCATCAGTTTTCGTCTCACTTTTGTTGCTATTTTCACACCTTTTTTCCAGAAGCTTTTGGACTGGGGTAAAGCCAAACTGGGGAAAATGTGCTCGGTTCAGGTGGGAGTTAAGGGGTTAAGTAAGATTGCAGTTTGAATTAAGGTTCTTTGTGTTGAACTTGAGTTGGTTTGAGTTAATCTAAGATAAGACAAAAATGCCAGTGGAACAAACAAGCATAAATCCTACTGAAATCAAATTAACTTTAACATTTAAAAATATTTCCTTTTCACTTGATGTGACACAAAATAATCTGAATCCAGGAAACTTTTGCTTATTCCACGGACGATAAGAGGCTTTATTTAAGACCAGTCCAAATCCATGTCTTACCACCAGCCTTAACTGAGTGCATTTGCTTCAGTTCGGCTTTACCCAAATCTTACAGCCAGTGCTTCATTTGTAAATTAGTATTTTCAAGAACACTTTTGGTCTGATATGATGGATTGGGGAAACAGGCTAAAACATTTGCCGGAACACTCTAATTAAACACCATTATATCAGATACATTTTTTGCCGGATCCTCCTAAATATTTCCCGGGTCCTTTACCCTGAAAAAAATTGAATTGGGGGAATGCGTTTCTCCAAACGGGGGATCAAATTAAGCACTGCTTACAGCCTACAGGCCAGCGTCACGCCTCATTTGAAAGCTAAGAAAATGATCAAAACTGATCTTTTTCCTCGCGTTTTGTTGTCTCTCTTTCCAAGTTCTTTTTCATCTCATCTTTTCCACTTTTTGGTTGAATTTTTGTCACTTTTTGCAGCATTTTCATTGGTTTATTGTGACTAGTGGTGGGCCGTTATCGGGCGCTAAAAAAAATATCGACGTTAATCTATTCTCAAAGCTGGGTTGGGAGCTGGGTCTATACTCTGCAAGCTATGATCACTTTCACCGTGATATTTTAAGGTCAGCACACATTATGCCCAAATTTGGATGCACAGGAGAAACGTGAGTGAATATAGCGTCTCCAAAGCGACACACAGAAGCAGCGGCCAATGACAGAGTGAAAAAAAAAACAGAAAAACACCGCAGTGCCTCCGTGTTCACTTCTCTTTCAAAACAGCGACATAAACATCTCATTTTATGGCCACAGCCCCACACCAAACAGCGCAACTTTATCACCAAAAGTTCACAAGAGCCTTTTCCAGGTAAATTTCAACCACGAGCAGAGTTTAACCGCAGCACTTACTGAGTCTGGAGACGAACTTTACAGCTACTTTTCTCCGTTAGCTTCTCTTTCTCCGCTCCGCCCACTTACTTTTCTGATCAAATCCAAAAGAAATACGTCCCGCATCTTCGTGTTGTCGATGTTTATCTCCATTTGACAGAACTATAGCCCGGTTGAAGCTCGTAGTAGCATGTTGTGACAGTGATCACGTGACACTGTTGACCAATCAGGAGACGCGCACATGTTTCCCACACTCACAAACAGAGGCCTATTTTTTCTATGGATGGCCCACATCACCCGTAAATAAATACTTGGGGACTCCTGCCACAACTGTCCCATGCAAGAGGCTTTTTTCTTTAGCAGGTCATAGTGAGCAGAAGAGGAGATTTAGTTTGTCACCAGAAAAGTGATTGACACAAAGCTACTGACTGTAACAGTTCATCAGGACCTCTGATGTCGGCCTACAGTTCAAAATGAATGTTTAACTGAATAAACAGTTAGTAAACACAAGTGCATCTTCTTGAACATGAATTATTTTCATCACCAATTATCATAGTGGAAAGTTCTCATGCAGTTTGTGATGCATTTTGGAAACAGGAGATGAGCCCCTGGTCTAACGCACCGCCTGACTTGAGAAACTCGTTCTCAAAGACTTACTTTTAGTCATTATTTGGGCAGCACACATATTCTCAATGGCTTCGGCAGAATTCAAGCGAGCCATTTTAATCTAGATTAATCTAGATTAATTTCAAAATTAATCTAGATTAATCTAGATTAAAAAAAATAATCTATGCCCACCTCTAATTGTGACACTTTTTTTGTTGCATTTTCATCCATGTTTATGTCAAACTGGAGAAAAAGTCTGGGTTTAGAGATTAACTTAATGAATGTAATTTCTTCCTCAAAATTATGATTCTTTTTCCACTGCAGCCAGTGGAGTTCAGGATTGTGATGTCATCAACATATATCTGATCTAATGTTGAAGTACGAATAATGAATTACTGTCTCCATAATCCCAGCTCCTTCAGATTTGGTCTCTGTGAATGGGCCCGTCCCGTTGGTTTCTCTGCTCGGTTTGAAACCATCGATACAGAGACCGGTCACCGCATCAGAGTATTCCTCTCTGCATTCATTCACAGAAGGCTGTTCGAGTAATCTGTGCAGGGCGGAGATGCTAACGCTAATGCCAGCGCGTGTGGGAGTGTGATCACAGGCTGAGGAGTTCTGTCAGCCGCCTACAGCCCTCAGCGTTCAGCCACAACACCGAGGCACAGCGGCACAGCGGAGCTCGGCTTTCAAATCGCAGGAAACAGTCTGGTTCAGGAACTGGGAGGTCAAGGGACGAGGTAAACCACAACCAAGGGACAAGTTAAACCACAACCAAGGGACGAGGTAAAGCAATAACATCAGCAGCTTTTTACCATCTGAAGAACATGGCTAAGATCAGAGGAATAGAGTCAAAACCAGACTTAGAGAGACTTATCCATGTGTTTGTCTCCAGCAGGTTAGACTACTGTAACGGCCTGCTCACTGGCCTCTCTGACCGAGCTGTCAGAGCTGCAGAACATCCAGAACGCTGCTGCTCGAGTCCTGACCAGGAAATACGACCATATTAGTCCAGTGCTCCGGTCTCTGCACTGGCTTCCTGTCACTCAGAGAATAGATTTTAAAACAGCTCTGCTTGTTACAAGTCCTTACATGGTTTAGCACCAAAGTCTATCTCTGACATATTACAGCCATATGAACCATCTCGGGCCCTGAGAACTTCAGGGAGGGGCCTCCTGGTGGTTCCCAGAGTCAGGAATAAACACGGTGAGGCTGCGTTTCAGTTTCATGCAGCTAAAATCTGGAACAGTCTTCACGAGGATGTGAGACAGGGCTCAACTCTGACAATGTTCAAATCCAGGCGGAAAACAGTTCTTTTTGCCCGTACATATGACAACTGAAAGTATTTTATCTACACTCTCGCCTTTTACTGTAATTGATTAATTTTATGTTGACGTCCAGAGGAGAAGGAGCGACAAAACAGAGGTTAGGTAACTTTGTGTGAAGTAAAAATAGTGCTCAAGACAAAGCGAATCTAAACAAGACTTAAAAATGCATGTAACTGAAAGTATTTTATCTACACTCTTGCCTCTTACTGTAATTGATTAATTTTATGTTGATATTTTTATTGATTGTATTTGTTTTCTTCTATTTATGCAACTGTGAAGCACTTTGAATTGCCTTGTGTATGAATTGTGCTCTACAAATGAACTTGCCTTGCCTTGACCACGACCACGAAGCTTCATTAAAGATGGAGGAACTACGTGAACGATACACTGTGCACACCAGACCCTTTTCTCTATTGTGATGAATGTCCATTTCAGAGAACATCTTCTAACCTCTTAACCCCCGCCTGAACCGAGCACATTCTCTCCAGTTTGGCTTTACCCAAATCTATGAGCTCCTTGAAAAAAGTGTCCAAATGCCAACAATAACGAGACGAGAACGAGGATGAAAACGCAACAAAAGAGCGACAAAAAATGTGACGACAAAGCAACCAAAGAGTTACAGAAAAGTGACAGAAATGTGATGAAAAAGTGACGAAAACACCACAAAAGAGCAACAAAAAAGCAACGAAATGGAGCGAACGTTTAGGCTACACCCACGCGAAGAATTTTCAGACACTTCCTCTGTGAGCCTGAAGCAGCTCAGTGAATGTGAGCGTTTCCACATGGGTCGACTCAGGTCTGTGAAAGCGGTGCAGTTCATCCTCCAGGCCTGTGTGAGGCGCTGTGACGCTAACACAGAGAATAAATGTAGAGGCGCATGTGCAGTCAACTTTAGTGGAATGTAAACAGTGAAAATGAAACTGATTCAAGGATTTACGACAGGAGTCTTCAACCTTTTTACCCGGTGAGCTACTTTAACACAACCAGAACATCGGAGAACGACTAAAATGTGACTTAGGTCTACAACACCCAGGGGAATTAGTTGCCGAGATGAAATTGAAAAGAAAATGACTTGAAAGTGCTTGACCCAACTGAAAATGGATCCAAAAGTTGAGTTATCATGCATATAGACATACAGAAAGTCTTTGGGAAGGGCGGTTTTCACTAATTTAGACACTTTTCCTGATCTGACCCAGTTTACTTTGCTTGTTTGAGGACATTTCAGACCAGTTCTAGGGTAAATCTCGCTTGAAATAAGAAAGTAAAATTGCCAATGAGACAAGACCAATTTTCTTACCCCAGTGGCAAAGAAAAATTACCTGAAATGAGGACGAAATGTATTGAAACGAGTCAGAAACATCTCAGAACAAGTGAAATGATCCAGGACAAATGCCCAACAACTTATTAACTAGTCTAAACAACTAAAATTTGGATTATTATGCTCAAATTGAGATGTTTATACTGATCTAGTTAATTACTTGTCACCTGTGGCTTGTGGACGGCAGTGGAGCAAAGAGGGGCGGAGTCAAACCATCACAGAAAACACACAAATTTTATTATATATTATAGATTGTGGATCACAGACTCTGGAGCTGTGATGTCATCGCTTTAGTAAAAGTTGCGTAACGTAAGCGGCGTTTTCAGATCTTTCCTCTGGGACCTGGTTTGGAAACCGTTCATTTACAGACCCACAAAACACCGGCTCTTATGGACGATACTCTGGTCTGATAAAATATCTTTGCATTTGGTTCTCAGCTTGACTTCGTATGGACAGGGCCTTAGATTTGGGTGAAGCTGAACTGGATAAAAATACTCAATACAAAATTTGCTCAATGAATAGTTTCACGCACTAGCTTTTCTTCTTCTCATTAAAGTGCAACTAAACAGGCGTGGCAGAGCCTTTCCCCACCCACAAACTAAAGTCAAAAAGTGCTGAGAAAGGGGTGGTCTCGGAGGCTTTGGGGGAGACGAGGGGGGTGAGTGTGTGGGCGGGGTCTGCTCTGTTGACAGTCTCAGACCAAGCCCCTCGATCTGACAGGACACAGACGGCTGTTACCGCTGTCACCACTGTGCGCAAGGTTTATTTTTTCGTAGGAGAGTTGGTACATTCTCATGACTTGTGATTGCTTGATGTAGCAACTAGTGATGCGGGTCAGGGTTTTTTTCAACCCGCGGGTCCCGCATTTGGAGCAGGTTCTAACCCGACCCAGCCCGCCCCGCAACGTTGTTCTATTTTCACAACCCGCCCCGCAACGTTGTTCTATTTTTACAACCCGCCCCGCCCCGCACCCGCAACCATTAAATATTACGCGTTACAAATATGATCCGTATGAACAGCACCGGCGTGTCATCACGCGCGCTCTCTCTCTCTCCCTCCGAAGAGCGCTGGGCAAGAGGGAGAGAGGAAGAGAGCAGAGGTCGGCCTAACGCGAAGTCACACACAGTCGCACATACTGGAAAACAGGAGACATGAGCTCCACAAAAGCGTTCTCTGGATCACAAGCTGCAAAACGCTGCTTGTTTTATGAAAATCCGACGTATATTTACGCCAAAAACCTGCTGTAAAGACGACGGTGGAGCCCGCAACCCGCGCATCACTAGTAGCAAATATCCTACGAAAAAAAAAAAAAAGATGGCCGCTGGTAGACGACTCGCTCGCTGTCAGTCAGTGACTGCAAACAGAGAGAGAGCATCGCACAGTAGCTTTTTTAAGGGATTTATTCCTCTACACCACCTCAGCCGAAGTGTGAGCATCGCAGGGGCGCCATCTACTGGTTTGACTGCGCGACGCGTGTCCTGGTTGCTACGTGACGGAGGCGGAGGCGTGAGTGGGCGGGGCCACAGAGGCGTGTGTGGGCGGGGCCACAGAGGCACAGAGGCAGAACCACGGGCAGAACTGATGACGTTTTCTGGACGCCGTGGACACACTCTCCTCCAACCGCAAAATATCAAATGTAGTTGCTGCGTGAAACCAGTAGAGGCGCTAACCCTGCGGTTTTAGACACAAAAGTGAGATTTTTAACAAGTTTGCACCAAATGTCAACATATTGACTGGGACATGTAGCTAACTCTATTCAACAACCATTTAGACCGTTTATCAGCAAAAAAAAGTGGATTTGGTGTTTAGTTACTCTTTAAGTGTATTTGATGGCCACCATTATAAAAGACATTTAACAAAGCCCCAACAAACATGTGTGTCTTCCCCCTTGTTATCTTCATTATTTCCCTTATTTTTGCAATTCTTTTTGACAATTTCTACTTTCCCACATGTTTTTCCCACAGGGTTGACACTGATATTGTAAATTTGCATATAATCCAAACAGCATTTTCGCCACACTGCCCACCTCTCACTCCTCCAGGTGTTTGTTTGGACAAATAAAGTCCATTTTGCCTGATCCTCCTGTGACCCATTCATGGACGACACAAACCCTGTGTAGTTTCAGCTTAATATTCATCGTTGTGAAACCTCATTAGAATAAAGTGACATTTAGGAACGGGCGCGTGGACCACTCGACAGCCTCAGATCAGGGCCCTCCTCTGCGCTGTCAGGGCTGAGAGCCGAGTGTTTACAAACTCCCACATCGTGTCGGATTCTCTGCTTTCATCCGGACCGCGGGATTTACGGCTCTTTGTAACTGGAACCGAGTCTTTGGGTTGTTTTCATTTCAAAGGAGCTGAAATCCTCTGGCAAGAAGGACAGCAGCGTGGAGGGAGGGAGGGAGGGAGGGAGGGAGGGAGGGAGGGAGGAAGGAAGGAAGGAAGGGAGGGAGGGAGGGAGGAAGGAAGGAAGGAAGGAAGGAAGGAAGGAAGGAAGGAAGGGAGGGAGGGAGGGAGGGAGGATGGAAGGAAGGAAGGGAGGGAGGGAGGGAGGAAGGAAGGAAGGAAGGAAGGGAGGGAGGGAGGAAGGAAGGAAGGAAGGGAGGGAGGGAGGGAGGATGGAAGGAAGGGAGGAGGGAGGGAGGAAGGAAGGAAGGAAGGAAGGAAGGAAGGAAGGAAGGAAA
>NC_136863.1:3692963-3776619 GCF_951799975.1 Gobius niger | reverse complement strand
AGTTCAGGTGGGAGTTAAGGGGTTAACTACATTGATATGGCTGTAACGGGACAGGGTGTCTTTAACGCAGCACAGAGGCAGACCATAAAACCCTGCTGTACCTGGTCCTCTCTCCTCACGTGGTCTTTCCTCCTGTCCCGGGTTAGTCCCACTTCAGCGCCGCTCCGGCCCGTGTTCCCTCCGTCCCGTCTCCTCACGTGGACTCTCCGTCCCCAAAGCCGCCGCTCGTCTTTCCACGTCCAGGAAATGTCCCGCGAAAAGGTAAACACATGCCTCCAGGATTATCACGACAGCGACCTGCTGTTCCCGCGCCATTATTCCGCCGCCTAATGCGGTGCCATCTGTGGAGCGTCCCGCGGACAAATGCCACGCCGCGGCCGCTAATGGGGCAGCGGGGCTTTAGGGGCCGACCACGGGCCCGGTTACGTAACAGGAGAGAGGGCTTTTTGGTGCACGCGATGGAGAGAGGGAGATCCTGGAGGGTTCTACACAAGATATTATCGAAATATGACAATCACTCAGGTCTTTTCATCTGACTAAGATACATTTCCTGAACTTGACCCGGTAGGACACTGGCAGCCAATGAAGTTATTTTAGAACAGGGCATATGTGAGTCCTCCTGTTAGTGCGGGTCAGGATTCTCGCTGCAGAGTTTTGCACTTACTGCAGTCGAGAAGCTCTTTCTTCTTCAGATATGAAAACAAACTATTACAAAAGTCTAAACGTAAGTCCTGGTTTAGTCCTGGTTTTTAACCAATTTACTGTAAGTCCTGGCTCAGACCGCGCCTCTGCCATCTCTGATAATGACTAAAGTGTTAGTAAGTCATAGCTTTGCTTTGCTTTAAACAGGGGGTATTATGCTTTTGTCAGTCACATAGCACCAGTCTATATCACACTACAATGATGAGCAAACCTTCTGTTGGTCTGTAAATGCAGTAAATTAGAATAACTGCCTTGTATAAAATGTCTCTCTCAAAATGGCTGTAGTGAATGTCTTGAAATAGGCCTCTGTCTCTTTAAGAACCTCTGACCCTTTCCGACACGCCCCCTCCACACGCTGTCTGTGGCATCAGTGGGGAGGGGGTTCTGCTGAGGAGCAGTGGTTGGTTACTCGGCTGGTGACGAAAGCTCGGAGGCGTCTCCAGGAGGTGGGGGCGTTCCTAGGAGGACTCAGGCAAACCTATCCCTAAAATGGCCGCCATCAGAGTTTTTACAGATTACTCAAAAATACGTGAATGCACCAAGGCAACACTTCAGGCATGTTTTTAATGAGGGAATGACATAATAACATGATGTAAAGCTTGAAAAAGTCGATTTTGCATAATACCCCCCCTTTAAGAAAACATCTGCATTTGTGCTGAAGCTGCTTGTGACAAAGTGGGTTTGTCCCATGATGTATTTTGGTTATTTTGCTTTGTCTCATATGCAATACACACCAGCCAACAATCACCCTCAGATTCATGTATAAGTTAATAATTATATCACATTGTCCATTTAAAACGTTGTTTATTCATTTACTCAGACATTTACCTGTACCACCTGGTGAGAAAGGAAGGGGCGTGGTCTTTGTCGGCCATTTTAAAATCTTAGGCTGGACCATGTGGCAGGGGGAAACCGGTTTAACTTTGTGTTTCCTTTTGTGTATGATTTTTGATTTGTATTTTGTCTTTGTTTTTGATTTGAACACATATCATTTCATTTCATGTAAAATGTTAAAAACTTACCTGCTGACCTTGCATGTGGAACTTACCCAATGCAGGGCTTAAAGTATTCCGGCCGGGTGCCGGATTTCCGGCTTGAGGCCTCTTGCGCAATCAAAGTGTATCAGACTGCAAATTATTTGTCCCGTTTTTCCGCGCATTTGTGAAAACCTCCCGTTTCCCGCACTTCTTACGGTCCATGAATGCATCTCACACGCAGCCTCGCTGTTACGTGATTCCTCTAAAACCAAAACAACTGCCACGCGGAGGCTGTAGCTACTTTTGTTATGGATTAAGTTTTGCCAAATGGACGCTATGACCAGACGAGTGAGAATCGGATAAAAAGGCGAAGAGCAGCAGGTTCTACGACTGTTCCACAGTGAGTTTATTTACTTATTCTGTGAGAACAGTCGGGCTAACAGGGTCGCATCACCCGCGCTAAAAAATAAGCACTAAAAGCCCCGCGCGAGAGCGCGGTGTCGGACCTGCCCCGCTCCGCGCCTCTCTCTGCAGCTGGGCGCGCGGTGAGACAGGTGTGCACGAGAACGACCGAGCTGCTGCCGCTGACCCGCTGTTAAAAGCGAAACGTAACGCCTTCATATTGTACAGAGCCTCGCACTGTCACAAATACCCGATTCGAGTGGAGTCCACAGACTAAAAAATAAGTGGAGTCTATTTGTTCCGCAAACGACGCACGCAGTGGCGTGAACGCGCACACGTGTCAGTGCGGGCCAGTGTTGACCCACTGGACACAAGCTGAAAGTGGCTCCAGGTCATTATTTTACAGCAGTTTTCCTTTAGGCTCAGTCCCAATAGCTCCAGCCAAATCTAACCAACAGCCTGATAAACAAACATGCATGACACTTAAGGCTCATTCATACTTCACAAGATGCAAGAACTTGACAAGCAAAAGTTACTTCATTTTGTTCTGCAGCTCAGGGTGCAAGAACAAGAAGTTCTTGCATCTTGTGAAGTATGAGCCATTAATCCTTTACTTACTAGATTATTTTGAAAAATATTACACTTTACATTTTGGTCTATACTTGTATTTTACCTCCCATATATTAAATGTTTGCACAAATTGGAAATACATTAGGACCAAATGCAGAGTAAATGTGTAATAAAAAAGTTTAATGAAAATTATTGGCCTAGGCTACATTGCCTATATACAGTAGCCCCTATCTAACGTAGGTCTTTTTTTCTTTTAAAGTACCGCTAAGAGTAACATTAAAGTACCGGATCGATAAGGAGTATCGATAAAAGTCCTGGTTGAGCCACAGAATGTTCAGGCTCAGGATTTTTTTTCACTTTAAGCCATGCCAATGACCTAATGGTACTTTCCGGTGGGAGGTGCTTTCCCATTAGGGGGGAGTATAAAACCTGACTGCTTCTAGTCACTGGGGGGCATTTTGTATGTGACATGTGCGTCACTGAGAAGTTCTGTTGGTCTTGCAGAATAAATGTCTGGTAAGAGCTATATTTGTTGTCAGTCGGCCCATTTCGACCCCTCGTGGCCGGCTCCCTCACACTGCTCATGAGTTCAGGCTTTTTTAGACTCACTGTGGATCATTTATCGACGTCTGGAGAAAAAAACGCACCAAAAATTAGCACAGAAGTAAAAAAAAAAAGTTTTTCCATACCGCCCCCTACTGGAGCTTTTCGGTCATCATCATGTTTTTCTTCTGTGGCTTCGTACGAGTGAGAGATATTTAACTGTGTGGATGAATGTGTGTCTTTATTGCTCTTGACGTGGCGTTTAAAACCTCCTTTGAATGACCCGGTTTGTTCTGACCCCCGTGTGACTCACTCAAAGGCTTCAGAGAGACGTGTGAGGCGTTCGGGCGCGCTGGGGTTCGGGAGCGTCAGGTGTGTGGGTGAGAGCGCTGGCATTAACGCTGCAGGGGACGCCGCTATTTTTACCGCTCCGTTCAGACAAAAAACAAAGCAGAGGATCAGGCGAGCGCAGGGGGAGGGGCTGAGGCCGGACTTTGTGCCAGTCCCAAACCTGGTTAAGCCATTCTGAAATAAACAGAAGCGTGGAGGTAACAGACGCAGCTGAAGTTTAGTTTGTTTGAGCCGTTCACATTCTTTCATTGGTTACAGTAAAGAGTATGTTGCTGTTTTAAAGTCTCTGAGCGTCAGACCGGAGCGCTGGACTAATATGGTCGTGTTTCCTGGTTCTGCAGCCGTTACCGTCGTCTGTCGGTCATTTTTCTGGGCATTCACACGGGATCATCAATGTCAGTAATTCATCATTTTTCTGGACTTTTTCCTGGAAATGACGGATAGAAATTGACACTGAATGATGCGAACAAGCCTTTGAATCATTTGTGTTGCCAGTCGGGCTGCTCGATTACAGAAAAAATAATAATAATTGAAATCACGATTATTCAAACGATTATTTGTTGCCTTAAAAAAAAAAAAATCTTTATTTTATTTATTCATTTGTATTATTATTATAAAAAACAACTATGGACTACATTTTCTTTGGACAATAAAAGCATTATTTTTTTAATATGTTCACGTTTCTAAACTAATCCTATAGGGATACCTGCCCCCTGCTGGCCAGCCCTCACACCTGTCCAACAGAGCCGCGCGGCCTGATGACATCATCACACAGCGCTAATGTTTTTATGTCAAACCAAAGCCTGAGCCTTTAGCTCATGACATGTGAAGGGAACAAAACAATCATCTCAGCAGCATGAAGTAATAAGAGTTTGCTTTGAGCTCCGTTGATCTGCTCCTGAAGAAGAGTTTTAGACTTTTCTACTAAACAAAACCAGGGCCTGAGCAAAGGATGTCGAGGCTTCTAAACAGCTGTTCTCCTTTCAGCACAAGGTGAGCTCTTAACAGTGGCGTTATCTCAAGAGTTAGGTATAAAATATATTAGTAGATATTATTTACAGTTCTGTCACGCTGCGCTGGTGTTTCAGCTGATCAGACGCGTCACACAAACCGCACAGGACGGACTTTTGCGCTTTGGATGGTCGAGCGGGAGGGCATCCTTAATAATCGTTTGTTCTCGATTATGCTATTTTTGTGATCGTCTGGTGTAATAATCGAAATCGTAATCGAATTTCGATTAATTGCACAGCCCTAGTTGCCAGCGATAATTAAAGGTCTGTTGTTTAGTGAGGAAAGCAATAAAGTTGTCCTTTATTGTTTTTGTTTTTATTGTCCCCTTGTTTTGCTGCCTTTTTAGTACAATTTTGCATGTTTTTTCACAGTGTATGAACGCCATACACGCATTGTGTTCTGCGTCCTGATTGGCTGGTACTAGAGTGAGACTCCTCTCGCTGCAGACAGGATCTCTGTCAGTGTCAGCGCAGTCACAAAATAGGGCTGCTCGATTTCATAATCACGATTATTCAAACGTTTATTTGTTGCTTTAAAAAAAAAAAGAGGCTATTTTTATTTTGTTTGTTTATTTATTAATCAAAAAACTGCTGAATATTTTCTGTTTTCTGAACAGTCATAAAAGTATGAATGATTTCAAGTTTGCCTCGATTAAAGAGAGGTCTCTGTTTCACACCTGCCCCCTGCTGGCCAGCCCGCACACCTGCGCGGCCTGATGACATCATCACTCAGCGCTGTTTGTTGTTATGTCAGGCAAAAGCATGGCTGTGTCTGAATGTCCACACTAGTCCCTAACCCCTCATTCACTACACAGGCCCTACTATATAGTCACTATATAGTCACTGATTCTGTTGGCGATTCGGACACAAGACACTACGTTCCCTTTCAGGCGCGCTGCGGCTGCAGATGTTTTTTTATTTTTTATTTTTTTTATCTGAATTTATTCATTGTTACAAACGTTTATTTTATGGAGCAGAACGACTGTTTTGGCCCCTTTACAGGCATTACCATCATCACAAAAAAAGGTTAAAAAATATATATATCACCCCAGCGTGAGCTCAGAGACGCCGAAAGTCGCTCAGAGCCCGGTGTAGTTCGAAATCCGCGCAGTAATCTTCACTTTACTGTGCGGATGCCAAACTACTCCTGGTATTATTACGCCGTACAATATAGTTCCCCTTTTTATCCGCTTAGAAAATCCACATTGTTTAATTTTGTGTAATTATACTTTGTAGTGTAACACTTCACGTAACATATTTAAATAGGGAAAACGTGGAAGAGCTTGGTAGCTTCTATCTTGACCTGTTTTGGAGCTATAGAGGAGAGAGGGAGAGGCTAAATTCTAACGCCGTCTGCGCTGTGTTTACGTGACTGAAGGCACGGAGGAAGACCAGACAGGTCCTAAAGAACTCGTCAAAGCTGAGGTAAGAACATATCTCAGTATGTAAAAACGGTGGCCTGTTCCTTTAACATGGAGGATCAGTCTGGCTCGTGCCAGGCTATAGTTTCCCAATTACAAAATATAACCTTGTAGTGAACAGCGTTGACAAGGGAAGAGCCTGTAGCTACACTTCAGTACTCGTATATATATTGCTCTTCTGTGATGTGGCTCCATCGCTGCACTTTTATGTGTGAACGTTGATGCAGTTGCAGAACAGCTGCTCACAGTGAGTCGTCCACAGGCGTCTCAGTGTGTTCTGGGTCCACAGGTCACGTGACCCTGAACCGTCGTTTAATCACGGCTGGATTGAACCACACGCCCTCTCTCCCCCCTAACCTCCCCCCCCACCCCCACCCCCTCATCTCTCCCCCCCTAACCCCCCCTTCTCCCTCTTCTCTGATCCCGTCTCGTCTATAGGCCTGGGTACGTCTGGTATCAGGAACCGAAAAATATTCAGTCTTTGATTAACCTCTTAACTCCCGCCTGAACCGAGAGCATTTTCTCCAGTTCAGCTTTACCCAAATCCTGTAGGCCAGTGTAACGCCTCATTTGAAAGCTAAGATCTACAAAACTCATCTGAATGGATCTTTTTCCTCACGTCATCAGATTTTTTTTTTGGAGGGGTTTTCAACAAATTTTTATAACTTATTTTGGTCATTTTTTTGTCTGTTTTTTATTTTTGCCACATTTTTTGTCATTTTTTTGTCATTGTTTCGTCACTTTTTTGTCACATTTCCATCATTGTTTTCGTCTCAGTTTTGATGCTATTTTCACAGCTTTTTTCCAGAAGCTTTTGGACTGGGGTAAAGCCAAACTGGAGAAAATGTGCTCGGTTCAGGTGGGAGTTAAGGGGTTAATAAATAAATAAAATAAAGATGTACTCTTCTTTAACCCCTGTGAAAATAGCAACAAAACTGAGACGAAAACAATGATGGAAATGTGACAAAAAAGTGAGAAAACATTGACAAAAAAGTGACGAAAAAATTGATGAAAAAGTGGCAAAAATGTCACAAAAATGTCACAAGAAATTGAAAAAAAATTGACGAAAAAATGACAAAAAAGCGAAAAAGTGACAAAAAATGACAAAAAAAAAATGACAAAAAAAAAATGACAAAAAAAGTGACAAAAAATAACAAAAAAATAACAAAAATTTGACAAAAATGTGATAAAAAATGGACGAAAAAATGACAAAAAAAACTTACAAAAATGAGTTGAACAAACAAATGATGGAAAAAAAATCTGATGACTTGAGGAAAAAGATCCCCTGGGTTCAGGCGGGAGTTAAGAGGTTAAATAAATCGTATGACTAAAGTAATCATGATTATTCTGACTTTGATCCAGGTGGAGGACACTTGTTTAGTTCTTACTTACTTTTCCTTGTGTTGTTTACTTAGTGTGGAGGTTAGATCTGCTGTAAATCTATATTTAACTCTCTCTGCGTCTCTGATTGAATAATTCCCGGGCCGTCCTCTCCCCGCACGCTCACAATGGCGCCGCTCGTCTGTTCGCTCGCTCTCCGCGGCGTAACGTGTAATCTTCGCCCCCCCCCCCCTCCCCCCCCCCCCCCCCGGCGGCTCAGGGGTGTCGCGCAGTCGGCTCCGCTCAATTATTCAAGCCGGGATTAAATTAAACATGCGAGACCTCCGCGGAGCCACAGGTCCCGCTGACGACGCCGTGATCAGAGTTATCGGGTACTGACATGACTGACTTTTCCACAGCAGGTTGGTCTGTAATTAGTTAATTTACTCATTTACATTTCCTTGAGTAAAGTCGGCGACACTTTTAAGAGAAGTTACATCAGAATTGAACAGATGCCATTTTAATTTTTATGTCTCTGTCCATCACAGACAGAACAGCTCATGTCCAAAAGCTCCTCAATGCTTGTGCTTTATTCATTTATGTATTTGTATTTAACAATAGTTTTGAGATGTAACTTATTACTGCAGATAAATGGTCTCTTTTCGTCTTTACTTCAGCTCCGTGTGGATTTTCTCGTGTGTTTGTAGCAACTTAGCGAGTAGCTACAGCGTTTTCACTGTTTTGCTGCAGCTCATTTTGGCCCAATATAAACGTGCTGTATCTCTTTATTTGGGATTTTCTGGGGACTTTTTAGTCGCTGGGTGAGTTTTTCAGATGAATAAACCCCTGGGCATAAAACGGCTTCAGAATCGCCCAAACTGTTAGCAGCGAGTTAGCGGCTAGTTAGCAACATTAGCCTGTATGTTGTAAACTCTGCAGACGCTGCAGCACAACAACATTTAGCTCTGGTTAAATCCAGCTCAGACTCTGGTTTAGGGAGTGTCGTCTGTAATAAAGTCAGCTCTATGTGGAATATTGGATTTACACTAAAGAATTCTCCAGTTTGTTGCTATTTTAGAGCTGTAGGAGCGGCAAGTGGCATCGGTTTCTGGTATCGGACCTTATGAATGAGTACGAGTATGAGCACAAGTATGTGGCATATACAGATATCGGTATCGGTGCATCAACTATACTAAAATGTTGTGTATATTTGTAGCATCCAAATGTGTCACAGGGGCAAGTTTATTGGCAAATTTCACATCTAGTTCCAGGGTCACGTTCACAGAAATGCTGGAAAACTAGCTTAGCAGTTTAGGAAATTGATGCAAATGTTTCATAATTAGACACACAGGATTTTTCCCACAAATGTTTGCGTTTACAACATCCTAAAGGCCGACAAAACTAATTCAGGTCAGTGCCAGTGACGAGAAGCGAAACGTCCTTCACTTTACCAAACCCAGTCCAGTCGAGGATCAAACCTTTCTAGGATGGATCCTCCCTGGATGAACGAGAGTCTTCTCAAGCTTCTATCTGTGAAGCACGAGCTCTAACCACTGTGCCACCGTGCCGCCAATCATTCAAAAGCTAAACCAATGATCCAAAAAAATCCCACAACCAACAAACGCATCAACACATTAAACCAGGGGTAGGCAACGTCGGGCCCGAGGGCCAAATCCGGCCCTTCAGCACAGAACCTCTGGCCCTCAAGATGATTTGGAGAAATCAGAGAGCACTTTTAACAATATTAGAGTTAAATAGGAGGGAAAAAAAAGGTAGAAACACTGTCAATGCACCCAATGAGGTCATATATATGTACAACACTGGCATTTGAAGGAAGTGCACTGGAAAAAGAATAGTCGTTTTAAGGAAGAAATTACATAAATCTGTTTGAATTAACAGATTCAATCTAAGGTTTCAGTAGATTTGTTCTGGTTTTAGATGAAATAAAACCTCTAGTTGTAGATATTCTCTTAATTCAGATAATTTTGTGTCATTTCAAGTGAAAAACAATTATTTGTCTGATTTCAAGTGGGTTTTGTTCTTGTTCCATTGGCGCTACAGCATTTGTATCTTGGATTAGTTCAAACCGACTAGAATTCAACATAGAATAACTTTTATTCAAGCAATTTTAAGTCATTTATCTCATTTAAGATGCTCATTTTTCCAGTGTTGTCCTTTACTTTGGGTTAATAATCATCGGCGTCGGCCCTCGGTCTCTTTACAATAAAGAAAATCGGCCCCTCTGCCAAGAAAACTTGCCTACCCCTGCATTAAACCCTGCATTAAACCCTGCATTAAACCCTGTATTAAACCCTGTATTAAACCCTGCATTAAACCCTGTATTAAACCCTGTATTAAACCCTGCATTAAACCCTGTATTAAACCCTGCATTAAACCTGGTCTCTGGTTTGAAAACACGTCTGAAGTGCGTCCTCGCCGACTCTGACGTGAAATGAATCCACTTAAATCCCGTCCTCTTCATAAACGGCTCGTCTGTGGGGATGTTGTCCTTGTGTCTGTCCTCGTTCTGCAATAAACCTCCGTCTCATCACAGGGACGTAACGGAGCCCGGAGTGACTCACAAAGGAGGGTTTAAGAAAACACGAAGCTGGATTCAACAAAGAATGACACGGTTTTTACTGCAGCCGTTCAGAGAAAACACAAAAACAATCAAGATCCATGAGGCTGAAATGAAGCAAGGACGGCTGCAGATACAGAATAGAAACATTACTGCTGTTAACCACATTCTCTCCAGTTTGGCTTTACCCAAATCTGAAAGCTTCTTGAAAAAAAAAAGTGACAAACATCAACCAAAGAGCGACAAAAATGTGTGATGAAAACGCAATGAGGAAAAAAAGCAACAATGTGAGGATAAAGATCCGTTTAGATGAGTTTTGTAGGTCTGAGCTTTCACACGAGGCAAGAGGAACTAGGGACGTCACGGTTACCGGTGAAGCGGTAAACCCCGGTAAAAATGTTGACAATAATAATTACCGTCTTGTTTTTGAAAAAAATATTTTACCGCGGTGGATTACAGCGCCCGCGGTTTAGGCAAAGTGAGCCTCATGAGCCGCCGTCTCATCTGCTGAAGCTGCCGCAGGCGCCTCTGTAGCTACAACCAAAACAAAACTTTCTCGAAGCTGACAGGGGCCGGGTCTCTGACAGAGGCCCGGCCTTTATTAGAAACTACAGCGGTAGAAATATTCCCCATGTTAGGAATTTGTCTTATACTGGTGTAAATGAAAACTCACGTACAGGAAGTAACAAACTGAACCCGGGCCGAGGGGGACGCTGCGGAGGAGCTGATCCGAGCGTCACATTGACACAGATTTAGCCACTTTTCAAACCTCCTGTGACTATTTGTAGAAACAGGGAAAGCAACAAATGTTTATGACCCTCCAGGGTTTTAATAAAGTCACCATCGCGTCTTCAAAGCACGTCCAGCTGCTCCGTGTGCAGGTCAGTCCCACGCCTCAAAATAACTCCTCCCATCAGCGCGAGCGTCTCGTCTTCTCTCGGGTCAGTCTCATGATCGATCACAAACACAAACGCTCCGTCTAAACTCACCTTTTACACAAGAAAACAACAAATAATCCAAGTCCGTGGTCAAAACGAAACAGAAACCTGCAGTGACATTGATGTCAAAGCTCCGCTAACAGCAACGAAACACTTCCTGTTGTCCCGACAAAATAAAAGGCGTTAATGTTCCAGCCGCTGGGAGAGGGTTTGAAATGTTAATTAATAAATGAACCTAATATTTTAGGTGCAAATGGACACAAATCTCGTTTTTCTTCGTTTTCCTGGTCGTCCATTTTGCTCAAATAGAAATAAAGGCCTGTCTCTAATTGTGGCCTGGTTCCAATAAAGGCCTGGTCCGAGATGCCCTTGAGTAAATAAAGGCCCCGGCCTCTATTAGAGCATTTACTGAATGTTGCACCGAATTTAACATTTGAAATTGTCTGTATAAAGTATTTGTGCCTTAAGGCTGATGAGAGAACAGTGCGTGCTTAAAAAGTGACTCTCCTGCTGATCCACTGTGGCGCGGTTTGCTGTTGAGATTTCATTTCAAAATACCGTTTCATAATATATATATATAATGAAGTGTGTCCTGTGGATCGACGAATCACCTGAGGACGTCAAAGTTGCCGAATCACCAGTTCACCCGTGATTCCGCCTGTTCTGCAGTTGCTTTTTCTCATCACCTCTTGTTGCTTCTACTTTTAACGATTTTACTCCTAATGAAGAACTATTTTTGCCTCCTGTGCAGACGGTAATTAAACACTGCCAGCCTTCCCTCTTTCCCGCTCTCCTCTGTTAACCCTGATGCCCTCCCAGTGCACACCGGGGCTCATTTATCAGCCGCTCTGTGTGTTTTTTTTTTCTATCCAGACGACTTTATTTTTAGAAATCGGTGAAAAGATCAGCGCCTCCCAAAGGACGAACAGGAGACGCAGGAAGAACTCTCATCGTTTCACCGAATATCTTCAGCCGTAAACTTTGCCGGTGATTAAAAAAAGCGGGTCTTGAAACTGATCGACGATCTTGGAATGATCTTGATAAACTTAAGACCTTCACGGATGTTTGAATGAACTTGATTTATTCCTCTCTCTGTGAGGTGACCGTGCTGGTTCTTCCTTTTACGGCTGCCTGGGTTTTACTTGCACAGATCCTGCATGATCCTGATGTTTTACATTTATAACGTGGCTGGTGAAGACTTTGCCGAGGGCTCCTCCTGCAGGCGGCTGTGGGAATAACTTAAAACTACCTTCATGTTTCGATTCTTGGCCTGGTTTACAGCTGATAAAAACTCTTTGACTGAGCGGCTCGAAACCGATGTGATGTTGTTAATGTGACAGGAGGTAACAGTGGTGGAATGAGGAGGAGCCTGAGGAGCAGAGGAGGAGGAGCCTGTGGAGCAGAGAAGGAGGAGCCTTTGGAGGAACCAATCAGATCGAGGCTCGTTTCCTTTGGCTGCTGACCAACTTGTGGCTGCAGAGGAAATTTTGTTTTACCTTTATTTAACCAGGAAAGTAATCTCTTTCTCAGGGGAGTCCTGGCTCGGGATCAGTACCGAACCCCGGTATCATAACGGCCCCGGGGCCCACGTGTGCTGGTTTTCTTGACGGGGCCACTGCATTGCTGCGCTGACCATGCGCTCTTAAAGAGGGGGTATTCTGCTTTTTTCAATCACATAGCACCAGTCTATATCACACTACAATGATGACGAAACCTTCTGTTGGTCTGTAAATGCAGTAAATTAGAATAACTGCCTTGTATAAAATTGCTCTCTCAAAATGGCTGTAGTGAATGTCTTGAAATAGGCCTCTGTCTCTTTAAGAACCTCTGAGCCTTTAGACACGCCCCCTCCACACGCTGTCTGTGGCATCAGTGGGGAGGGGGTTCTGCTGAGGAGCAGTGGTTGGTTACTTGGCTGGTGACGAAAGCTCGGAGGCGTCTCCAGGAGGTGGGGGCGTTCCTAGGAGGACTCAGGCAAAGCTATCCCTAAAATGGCCGCCATCAGAGTTTTTACAGATTACTCAAAAATACGTGAATGTGCCAAGGCAACACTTCAGGCATGTTTTTATAGAGGGAATGACATAATAACATGATGTAGAGCTTGAAAAAGTCGATTTTGCATAATACCCCCCTTTAAAGGAATAGGCCACCGTTTTTACATACTGAGATATGTTCTTACCTGAGCTTAGACGAGTTCATGTGTACCTGTCTGGTCTTCACGTGTGTCCTCAGTCACGTAAACACAGCACAGACGCCGTTAGCATTTAGCCTCTCCTCCTCTATAGCTCCAAACCAGGTCAAAATAGAAGCTACCGAGCTCTTCCATGTTTTCCCTATTTAAAAATGGTTACACGATAAAGTATAAATACACAAAATGAAACAAAGTGGATTTTCTAAGCGGATAAAAGGGGAACTATATTGTAAGGCGTAATAATACCTGGAGAGTTTCGGGTGGAGTCTGTTTTTCCACAACTGCGCACACGGCAGCGTGTAGGTGCACACACGTGCGCGCTCTCACGTGCACGTCAGCGCGAGGCGGTGTCGACCATAGACTGACCCACCGGACTCAAGCTGAGAGTGCAGTATAATAATGAACTCGAGCTACAGCCGGTTTTCTGCCTAAGTTTTCATTTGGACTCAGTCCTCAGAGCTGCAGCCAAATCTGACCAACAGCCTTGATTTACTAGATCAGTGTTTCCCAACCAGGGGCACGGGGACCCCTTGGGGTACTTGAGCACTTGGCAGGGGGTACTTGGACTTATTGAAAAAGGGGGAAAGAGATAGTTTCAATATTACTTTCAAAGAAAAGTTAGTTTTTATTATGATTTTGAGTAAAAGGCTTGACTTTGAGAGTATTTTTGCTGCATTTTGAATATTACGCTCTACTAAATACGGAATAAGATTTTGGCAGGATCTTTGAGTTAGGGGGTGCTCGGAGTATAAATTAATGCCTCAAGGGGGACAGGGGACAACAAAAGGTTGGGAACCACTGTACTAGATAACAATAGTGAGTGAAGAATTTTGACTCCCATATATTAAGTGTATGCACAAATTGTAAATAAAAATGTAAAACATAAATATATGTCAAGGATAATGCCTACATATACAGTCGCCTCTACCAGATCGATAAGAGTAGTATCGATAAATACTCATCCCTAGTCTTGGCCCCAAAGGAGAATCTTTTGTATTTACGTATCATTGTGTTACACCTCGTCTTATTGTATCTTTACTGACGGACTTTCATAAAACGTATGATTTGGAGAATGCTTTAATGCAGCTGAATAAGCATTTTTATTAGAGAATGTGCTGTGATAGAAGTTCGCTCAGTTGCCTGGAAAACTATCCCTGTGCTCTGATTGGCCGACGCCCGCAGTTCACCGGTGGACTCGTGGTTTTCTTTTACCTTCACATTCATCAGCGGCTCCTTCCCCGAGGCGTGGCCCGTTTGTAACTTCACCACAGTGTGATCTATTCCCAGTGTCTGGAATCCAGGCCATGGCTCTTACTGAAACACTACAGGACTCTCCTCCCCAGACGCCTCCTCCTCTTCAGGGAAAACCACGGCTTCCAGTTTAGCTCGAACTTCTCCGGCGAGTCTCAACAGTCGCGATGTTTCTACGTTTTTTTACGAAAACACCTTCCCATTGGTTATATTACCTGCAGCCTCGTCACTGCTCTCGCTCTGATGGAGGCTGATCCGGAGGTTTTGTTCCTCTGCAGCAGCAGGTACGTCTCTCCTGCGGCCGAGTCCACGTGATGCCTCATTATGCGGCGTATCTGGGTTGGCCCCTATAGACTGGAATGTAGGTTATGTGTTTGAAACTAAAGGAGGGACAGAGTCGGACGAATGGACCAAGGACAAAACTTTGAATAAATGGAACACAGAGGACGACACCATCTATTCTACTGCTTAGAAAATCCTCTATATTAGAATAATATATAATGTTATTCAAAGCTTCCTTTCCTCGACACGTGTTGACACTACAATGATGAGCAAACCTTCTGTTGGTCTGTAAATGCAGTAAATTAGAATAACTGCCTTGTATAAAATGTCTCTCTCAAAATGGCTGTAGTGAATGTCTTGAAATAGGCCTCTGTCTCTTTAAGAACCTCTGACCCTTTCGGACACGCCCCCTCCACACGCTGTCTGTGGCATCAGTGGGGAGGGGGTTCTGCTGAGGAGCAGTGGTTGGTTACTCGGCTGGTGACGAAAGCTCGGAGGCGTCTCCAGGAGGTGGGGGCGTTCCTAGGAGGACTCAGGCAAACCTATCCCTAAAATGGCCGCCATCAGAGTTTTTACAGATTACTCAAAAATACGTGAATGTGCCAAGGCAACACTTCAGGCATGTTTTTAATGAGGAAATGACCCGCGGGAGGTGTTCCAGGCATGTCCTAGTGGGACAAGGCCTCGTGGAAGGCCCAGGACACGCTGGGGGGACTATGTCTCCGAGCTGGCCTGGTGTGGCCTCGGGGTGAGAACAGCTGGAGGAGGTGTGGCCTCGGGGTGAGAACAGCTGGAGGAGGTGTGGCCTCGGGGTGAGAACAGCTGGAGGAGGTGTGGCCTCGGGGACTGCTGCTCCCGCGACTCGGCCCCGGTTAAGGCGGAAGTGAATGGATGGACAAAGTGCCGGAAACACACATGATGCAAAGTCTGGTAATTACAACAAAATACAGCCAAAAAAACCCAACAAAGACAAATCCAGTGATGCAAACACCCTGAAGGAAATCTGACACACGTCTCACATGTCTGTGTTTTCCAGAGGGATTCAAACACTGAGCCCGTCTAATCTGGGCAATGTTAAATGATACTTTATTAAACTCTGTGGGGAAATCCGTCCTCAAAGCCACTGGGCGACCTGTGCGAGCGTGAGCTGCCAGTGTCCCCGGCGCTCGGGGACTCATGTCCAGAATCTACACAGGCACGGGAGAACATGCAAACTCCAGATGGGAATTGAACCCAGGACCTTCTTGCTGTGAAGCACGAGCGCTCACCGCTGTGTGTTCCACAGCTTTGCACGAGACGGGGCAGATACAAGTACAACAGTATGTACAAGGAGCCTTTTAAACATTCAAACTAATTACAATCATTTTAAAATCAACGCTGGGAGCCAATGAAGCAAATCATTACTTTTTCAGAGCGGATTTTAGATATTTGTTCAGTTTTAGAATAAGCTCAACATCTTATTTTAGCCTGATGTTTCCTCCTCCAGGCCTCACACTCATCCCTCCTCCTCCTCCAAACACAGCGAGTGGAGTTTATACCAAAAAGTTCTATTCTGGTCTCATCTGACACCAGGACCTTCTCCCAGCCCTCCTCCAGGTCGTCCTCATGAGTCGGACTCTCCGTTCCTACAAGAGCGGTGGATCAGAAAAATATTTAAAAAAATTATATATATATATATTACTTTTTGAATAACTGAGGAACAAGACATATTACTTACACAAAATATGGTCATTTATTACCACAGTGTTTTCTGTGTTATAGCTATGGACACAGGCTGTGGCTCGTTTGAAAGACGAGACTCTAAAAACAGTTTAATTCTATGTGCCTCAGTTCCTGAGAAATCTAAGCTAAACAGAGGCTAGTTTTGATCAAAATCACTGTTTAAAGAAACGCAATAATGTATGAAATGTTCAGATCGTGACTTGCACAAGGTTTTGATCCTCATTTATGATCTCCATTGTGTAACTGGATGCACATTCTGCCTCTGTCCCTTTGTCGTGAGAGTAAATATTACACTGACAGAAACGACAAAGACAGACTCCGGTAAAGGGAACAAATGACCCACAATCTTCTAATATCTTCACTGTATTGAGCTCAAAAATACAATTAAAATCTGTGGAGGAGATGAGGGACGGGAGGGTGTTAGCCAAGCTCACCTCCATCATGGACAACACCTCCCACCCACTGCACGGGACTGTAGAAGAGCTGAGCAGCTCTTTCAGTGGCAGACTGAGACACCCTCAGTGCAGGACGGAGCGCTACCGCAAAGCCTTCATCCCCACTGCTGTCAGACTGTACAATAAGACTGTGAAGTAACATGTGCAATAATCTCTGTATCAGCTGCACTTTATTCCCTGTACCTGCATCACTTATTGGCTCCTGCACTGGGACTCTAACTTTACACCCCGACACTTTACTTATATGACCTGTTCTAGTTTTTATCCTATTTTTATTGTTGCTGCTCACCTATTGTTGTATTTCTGCTGCTTGTTGTACATGGGATACCTCGTTTTTATTCTGTTTTACTGGTTGCACATTTTCCTGTTTTTGCACAACTCTGAGTGATCTTCTTGAACGCCGACTGTAACAAGTGAATTTCTCCATTGTGAGATCAATAAAGGATTGTCTTATCTTATCTTAAAATGCGCCTGCGCTGATGTCGCCTCAATACAAGAAGCTCCTCTATTCGATCAGAAACGGGGGATTTCTCAGCTACATCTAAACACCACATCCCCAAACCGGCCTTTACCGTGACGTGGTGAACACCGGGAAACTGGAGCGCATGTGAACGCACTCACGGACTGTAGGAGTGAGTCCAGGACACGGAGGAGTGAGGGGAGTGAGGGGAGTGCTCTCTCTGCTGAAACGCACCAATGTTTTGTCCAAAATCACGTATTTGGTGAAGCAGAAGTCCTTCAGAAACGCGCTTATGTAACCTCCTCTGAAGAGAGCGGGAACAGGAGAGCACGGGCGGGGGGGGGGACTCGCAGATTTTGGTTTGCGCAGTTCATCTCGAGGTATTTTGGGAGCCTGTCTGTTTAGACTCATCCCTCGCTCGCCGCCTCGGGGAAGAAACTCTGTTTGTTCACATGAATAATGCTGGAGTTACATGACGTCACGTACTACAGGCTTATTTTAGCTCCTCACAACAGCATCATTATCTCCACAAACGCCTCGGAGTTTAGGAGAAGCTTCACGTCCAAACGTCTGGGCACCAACAACGAATAACTCCAAACATGGAAAAAAGATTTCCTGCATAATGGAGGCTTAAAACATCAGTGCGGCGCCCGAGCGTTAATATTTTATACTTCCTCAAGGTTTTGTCATGGGTATCCTGTTTTGTAGTCATTTATGAATATTTTAGTGTTTCTACAGTACATGCAACATGTGATTAGGGCTCGAGGATGAAGGAACAGGCTTTTACAGACTGAGATATGTTCTTACCTTATGATATGTGGCTGTCTGGTCTTTACGCGTCACATAACCAGAGCACAGACGCTGTTAGCATTTAGCCTCTCCCAGTATAGGTAGAGCTCCAAGCTGAGGTGAAGTTAGATGCTACAAAGCCAGGGGTGGACTGGGACAGAAAAACAGCCCCGGACTCTGACCAGCCAGGCCCAAATTTGCATAAATACGTACTTTTAAAAACACATATTTCAACCTCTTACCCCCCACCTTAAAGGAATAGGCCACCGTTTTTACATACTGAGATATGTTCTTACCTTAGCTTTGACGAGTTCTTCAGGACCTGTCTGGTCTTCACCCGTGCCTTCAGTCACGTAAACACAGCGCAGACGGCGTTAGCATTTAGCCTCTCCCTCTCTCCTCCATAGCTCCAAAACAGGTCAAGATAGAAGCTACCAAGCTCTTCCACGTGTAATCTTCACTTTACTGTGCGGATGCCAAACTACTCCTGGTATTATTACGCCTTACAATATAGTTCCCCCTTTTATCCGCTTAGAAAATCCACATTGTTTAATTTTGTGTAATTATACTTTGTAGTGGAACACTTCACGTAACCATATTTAAATAGGGAAAACGTGGAAGAGCTTGGTAGCTTCTATCTTGACCTGTTTTGGAGCTATAGAGGAGAGAGGGAGAGGCTAAATGCTAACGCCGTCTGCGCTGTGTTTACGTGACTGAGGGCACGGGTGAAGATCAGACAGGTCCTAAAGAACTCGTCAAAGCTAAGGTAAGAACATATCTCAGTATGTAAAAACGGTGGCCTATCCTTTAACAAAATGCATTTTCTCCAGTTCGGCACCCAAATCCAAAAGCCTCTAGACCAGAGAGCCTCATTTGAAAGCTAGGACCTCACGTTTTTGTCACTTTTTGGGGGGTGTTTTTGTTTTTCAATGCTTTTTTGTTGGGTTTTCATCACTTTTTTGTCATTTATTTGTAGCTTTTCCGGCACATTTTTGTTGCGTTTTCATCCTTGTTTCATCGCTATTATGATGCTTTTCTTTTAAGCTCTTAGATTCGGATAAAGCTTGGTTAAATCGGGGGGTATGGAGAAAATTGAGAGCCAGTGGCCTTTCTGTGCTCTTCCAGAATGGTCACATGGCCAGTCCACCCCTGTTCAAAGCTCTTTCCCTATTTAAATATGGTCACATGAGCCTTTACATGATCCAAGTATTGTCACACAAAATTAAACATGTCGATTTTCCAGGCGGATAAAAGGGGGACAATATTGCAAGGGTTAGTAACATTACTATGCCTTGCAATATATACGTAGTTAATACAGCCTACCTATCTGTGATCGGCCTCAGGCTCAATCTATTCACCTTATTCCGGAGGCTCGCGTGGGCCATGAATTGTGCCCGCCCCTTTTCTCCTATGTGTTAACATGGGACTGGAGAAGTCCAGATAAAATCAGTCACTACACGAAAACAAAGCCGTTTTCAGGCCGTGCAGAGAAACGGCTAAACATCAGATTTGAGCGGAGAATATTTTCCCTCGTTCTCCGTTTAAATGAACGGGCTTCGCGCTCGACCGGAAGTGCCTGTACAACGGAAGTGCCGAGAAAGAAATGGCAAATGTGGGCGGGGCGGAATGAGGTGAATACCGAAGCAAAAGTAAAAATCAGCTGTGCCATGTTCACTTTTTTTCTCATGAAGTATGTTTTAGCCGTGAGGATAAACTTTTACCTCCACATGGAAACACTTACAGCAAGAATTGGATCTATTTTCATTTGTCTGCACCTTTCTGATGTGCGTCCTGATCATCTTTGGGCTTTAAACTATAAAATATATTATTTTATTGAATGTTTTCACATCAATCTATTCATTGATCATCTATCCTTCTTCTGTGCTGTGGCCACAACCCCTTAAATACACCGAGATGCATTGCTAAATGAACACTATATGACGGTTATCTTGATGTGCTGATGTTTGTCTTTATATCTACTCGATGTTAATGTGTATTTATGGATACTTACATAGAGACACACTATTTGCATGTTATGTAACTTATGTAATGTACTACTCTACATCAGAGACTCACTTTATCAATGTCAAATGTAAAGTTTCAAACCTCTCTCTTCTACTCTGGCTTACAATTGTCACATGTCCAATCAGTCAAGATAAATACAGGGGATGTGCGTTTCTTCCCTCTCCACATTCACGTCCAAATCAGGCATGAAGGCTCTGAGTGGCTGAAACTGTCTATATTTTCTGTGAACAAGTCATGATAGAGCCTGGTTTAAATGTGTGAAGGGAAAGAGAACTTTGAATATGCGAGGCCTATTGTCTTACAAAGGCCTGACCAATCAGAGGGGTGACAAGCCCCCCTCGCCTTTCCCCCCAAACCAGTCCAGTCTGCAAACCGCTCCAGACCCCATGGCCTAAGTGGTCTGGGACTGGAGCAGTTTGGAGCCCCCCTAACCGCTCCGGTCCATGCCGGTCCGGGCCTGTCGAAAAGCCCCTATACAGTGACCCCTATAATGGGCTCATGGAGAGGAAATCTTTACTGTGCAGCAGGAACGAGAGGCAGAAGAGAGACATATCTGGATGATCCATTTTGCCCGGTCAGGACAGTAATCCAAACGTCCTCCTCCAGCAGACCTGGGCAACTTACGCATGATTGGATCCGGCCCATAAATTCCTGAGTATGTCAAAAAAAATGAAAGGAAAGAGTTCCACACGTGTCCAGCAGAGGCCGCTGACATAAGATAAGATAAGATGGTACTTTATTGATCTCACAGATGGAGAAATTGCATTCGATGAGAGAGCATCCGGCAGCAGCACCCATTCAGTGCGCACCACTCTTTTTTTTTTTTTCTTTGGTGAAAGATGGTTGTGTCGCGGCCGCCATCTTCACTGTTATGGTCACAGGAGGAGCACTGGTTGAAGGGAAATCCGTAGGCGATGACCACGGCGGTGGAGCTCTTGCGCTTGGCCACGATGTTCTTGGCCACACAGATGTAGTTGGCCGTGTGGGACAGACGCGCCTGCTTGATGATCAGGTTGTGTCCACGGGGATGTAGAAGTTCCTGTCCTCGGCCCCTTCAGCCACTCCACCCGCATGACCTTGGAGGATGGAGAAACTGTAGCTGCCCTCTGTCTCCTCTGATCATCTGAAACGGTGCACCGCCTCCTGGGCTTGTCCCCGTCTCAGAGCGTGGTGTCCTGCACTGGTCAGCTCCACCTCGTCCTTCCTCTTCCTCCTGCACAGCTCCCTCCACAGTCTATCACCATCTCCTCGTTGGTCCCTTTTGTTGTTTCCTGTAGCTCCTCTTGTGACGCCTCCTCCGTGCTGCAGGTGTGGGGGCTCTTGGTGCCTCTTCACTGTTCAGTGTCTCAGAAGAAGATGTTTGTAGATCTCAAATGGGTTTAGCTGATAAGCTAGCAGTTTGTTTACCTTCAAAAGGCTGCTTTCTTCAGGACCATTTTGGACTCTAAAAGTAAACAAATCCACCAAACCTCCACAAAAACACGGTAAAGACGTACAAAAGTATCCAGAAAAACAACGTGGTTCGCTGAAAAAGGCAAACAATTCACTGAAAAAGGCAAACAATTCATGATGAATTGATGATGAGAGATCAGGATATAAACAACACATTGGCTACAGTCCGGTCAGGCTCATTATTATTTATTTATTAATAGTATTTTCCCAATCAAAACATATTTTTATTTAGGAGCTTTTGTTAATGGACCCCGGCGATAAACTCCCCATGTATGTTTTAGTCCTCAGGGGCTTCACTTCCCAGAAACTCCGTTTGAAGGAAGCACAGAGGTGCTTTCAGTGCGATGGTAGAAGTTGACGAGTTTAAGATGCGCGTCCTTGGATTGATATGGATAAATATTAGTATTATATTAAAATAATAGTCCACTAAACACCAGTACCAGATATTCAGAATACACTTTTTATCGTAATACAATAGTATAAGGGTGTATTCACACCAGAAAAGTCCTTTGCTCCGCTTGTTTGTTCCGGATCAGAAGCAAACTTTTTGTTTTCGTACTTTTTGCAAGAGAACTATATTTTGTAAACACGTGTGTGACGATCAAGGCTCCCATTGGACAGCAAGGACCACAACAAATGAAATAAAAATAAATATTTGACACGTACTATGATAATAAAAGACACGTGAGAGGCTAAACCACTGACCTTTAACCTCAGCTTCACCGGAGCAGCTGAGGAAGAGGAGTTTTGTGTGGATGAAGGGTCGTCTGCTGAGCTGTTTGTTTCCATTAAGTCCACGGGACAAACTGTTGGTTTTGATCCTCCACTTGTCTTTAATGCGTCTGTACTTTCATTTAAGTTTTTCCACTTTGACGCCGCGCTGCGGCGACGGCGGCTGTTCAGGAGACGCTCGAAGCCCAAATATCCAGGAGGCTCCAGGTCTGTCCACGGCTCATTGTTTGTAGCATCGATCCAGTATTAGCGTTAGCAGCCGCAAAGAGATAACTTTTCTGACGGTGCCTTGCTACGGTGGCTTGTTAAGCCCAAAAAGGCGCATGTTTCCCGCAGTTGTTTCGGATCAACAGTGGTTTATATTCACACCTGGAGCGAACTGGACCAGAGTCCGTTTGGAAGCCGGACCGAGACCACCTGAAAAAGTGGGTCTCGGTTCTTTGATCCAGGATTCGTTTGTTGTTTCACACCTGCATAAAAAATCCGGACCAGCGTTCAAAACGAACCCTGATCCGTTTAAAGTGAACCAGACAGTGCAGGTCTGAATACACCCCCGTCCCACAGCGTGTGTTCAGTAAAGGAAGTTGGAAAGCAGGGGCGGACTGGGACTGAAAAACTGCCCTGGACTCTGGCCAGCCTGGCCCAAATTAGCGTAAATGTGACACCTCCACAAATGATGATGATGATGAATAATCTTTATTCGGACTATAAACAAAACATAAAAACACAAACTCATACGAACTCAAAATACAACCTGCCATGATTGTGGCAGTTGTGAGCTCAGTTTCAGACGTGCAGCTCAATACATTTACATCTTAGTACAAACAATTTTGTTTTACCTTTTGCACATTTTAAATTAGGCTGTCCGAAAAGGAGTGGGGGGAAGTAAACACTTATTTATTCCCCACCCCTTTTAAGTACTGTCAGTCTCTTTTCCTATTTACTTTTTTAAATACATATGCTAACCTCTTACCCCCCGCCTTAACCGAGAGCATTTTCTCCAGTTCGGCTTTACCCAAATCAAATCTTGACTGGAGAGCAACACTGTAACGTCTCATTTGAAAGCTAAAATCTAGAAAAGTGATGGTAACTTTATGTCACGTTATCGCTGCATTTCTGTAATGTTTTTGTGCTGTTTCATTACTTTTTGGGGTTTATTGTCACTTTTTCGTCACTTTTTCGTTGTGTTTTCATCTCTTGTTTTTCAGGGTTTTTTTCATGTTATTGTTGTTTTTTCATCGCCTTTTTCATTGCTTTGTCGTCACGTTTTCGTCACATTTTGTCGTGTTTTTGTCACTTTTTTGTTGCTTTTCCAGCACATTTTTGTTTTTGGATGCTTTTCTTTGAAGCTTTTAGATTTGGGTAAAGCTCGCTTACGCCCGGGGGTGAGGGTAAGGTAAAGTGAGAGGCCAGACTGGTGGCCCTAGAGCCAGTGGCCCTTCTGTGCTCTTCCAGAATACAGGACATATGGCCAGTCCGCCCCTGTTGGAAAGCGTCTCTCTTGGAGCGGCTCCCCCTGTTTCAGCCGTGAGTCTCCGAGGCCTGAGGTGCTACGGTCGGGTTCACACTGAGCCCCTTTAGGTCGAACGATCCATGTGGAAGCGTCCGAACCAGCAGCCCGGTCCAGTGACCACCGCTCTCATGAAGAACAGAGCGGACATTCGGACACTTCCTCTCACCCCTGACGGCCACGGCCTTTCCCCAAACTGCCACCGTGTAATCTCCACTTGCAGATCGATTTGATCCCGGCTGTCGTCCCCGTAAGCCCCGCCTCCTCCGCCCGTCTCCTGCTCCGTTGGAAATGTACAGTGAAGGCTCCCCAATCACGCCGCGCCCCCGTGACCTTTGCGCGTGGACGGGGGGAGTGGCTCCAGAAGCGGTTTCCTGTCTGATCGGATGAGCGTGCGCGGCGCTCCGGTGTCAGGCTCCATCTCGTCACCGCGGACGCCTTACGTAAGAGCGGGAGCGGCGCGTCCGTCAAAGCGCCGCGCTCAGGCGGGCGACTGCGGAGAAGTGACGTCCATCAGAACATCTGCGGGGAGGAGAGGATGGAGTCTGAGGCTGTGGATACGCTCTCTTAATACCCGTCGTGAACCAAACTGGTTAGAGCTGTGCAGTTAATCCACAGTCGATTCCGATTCCAATTATTACATTAAACGATTACAAAATTAGCAAAATCAAACCATTTTTCAATTTTCTTATTTTATTGTTATTTATTCGTTATTTAATTATTCAAAAACACACAGGAACACAGTAGGGAGAGCTTACTCCCCCTACTGTAGTATAGGTTAGAGCTGGTGAAATATACAGTGTTCTATACAGTCAGTGAAATATACAGTCAGTGAAATATACAGTCGGTGAAATATACAGCGTTCTGTACAGTCAGTGAAATATACAGTTTTCTGTACAGTCAGTGAAATATACAGCGTTCTGTACAGTCGGTGAAATATACAGTTTTCTGTACAGTCGGTGAAATATACAGCGTTCTCTACAGTCAGTGAAATATACAGTTTTCTGTACAGTCAGTGAAATATACAGCGTTCTGTACAGTCAGTGAAATATACAGTTTTCTGTACAGTCGGTGAAATATACAGCGTTCTGTACAGTCAGTGAAATATACAGCGTTCTATACAGTCAGTGAAATATACAGCGTTCTGTACAGTCAGTGAAATATACAGCGTTCTGTACAGTCAGTGAAATATACAGCGTTCTGTACAGTCAGTGAAATATACAGCGTTCTGTACAGTCAGTGAAATATACAGTGTTCTATACAGTCAGTGAAATATACAGTCAGTGAAATATACAGTCAGTGACATATACAGTCAGTGACATATACAGTCAGTGAAATATACAGCGTTCTGTTCAGTCAGTGAAATATACAGTCAGTGAAATATACAGTGTTCTGTACAGTCAGTGACATATACAGTCAGTGAAATATACAGTGTTCTGTACAGTCAGTGACATATACAGTCAGTGAAATATACAGTGTTCTATACAGTCAGTGAAATATACAGTCAGTGAAATATACAGTCAGTGACATATACAGTCAGTGAAATATACAGCGTTCTGTTCAGTCAGTGAAATATACAGTCAGTGAAATATACAGTGTTCTGTACAGTCAGTGACATATACAGTCAGTGAAATATACAGCGTTCTGTACAGTCAGTGTAATATACAGCGTGCTGTACAGTCAGTGACATATACAGTCAGTGAAATATACAGTGTTCTGTACAGTCAGTGACATATACAGTCAGTGAAATATACAGTGTTCTGTACAGTCAGTGACATATACAGTCAGTGAAATATACAGCGTTCTTTACAGTCAGTGAAATATACAGTCAGTGAAATATACAGTCGGTGAAATATACAGCGTTCTGTACAGTCAGTGAAATATACAGTGTTCTATACAGTCAGTGAAATATACAGCGTTCTGTACAGTCAGTGAAATATACAGTGTTCTATACAGTCAGTGAAATATACAGCGTTCTGTACAGTCAGTGAAATATACAGTTTTCTATACAGTCAGTGAAATATACAGCGTTCTGTACAGTCAGTGAAGTATACAGCGTTCTGTACAGTCAGTGAAATATACAGTGTTCTATACAGTCAGTGTAATATACAGCGTTCTGTACAGTCAGTGAACGTCCCGGAGGCTCCAGCCGCTCGCTGACCTCTGCGCGCTGGAGTGAAGCTAACGGGCTTGTCCCCAGACGCTCTGCCCGAACACTGTGGATCTATACATCTGCTGAGCCTTTATGGGACTGCACATGCTCCGTGACCTTTGCCCTCGCTCCTCCGCTCCTCTCTCTCTGGTCTATTTCCTCAGGGCGTCCTGAAGTGTCTCATCAGGCCTCGACCCGAGAGAACGCGAGCGACAGCAGCACATGGGCTCTGCAGGAACATGTGGGTTTGGTTTGATGGAAGTAACAGGCGTCACAAGATGATGTTTTTCTGATAAAGCTTTGCAGATTAGGTTTTGAAGGAAAGGACTTCATTTGTATAACGCCTTTCACTCGTCCTGGCCTATTGTACATGTTTTAGTTGTAGGGAAAGCTAGAGGAAACATGAGGAGAACATTCTCCAACAGAAAGTCCAGGAATCGAACCCTCTTGCTGTGAAGCGAGAGCGCTGACTGTGTCCTCAACCGGTGGGTCGGGGCCGGTGGGGCAGTTGGTAGAGCGGGTCGTCTCATGATCGGATGATTGAGGGTTCCTGCACGTGCACACTGTTGTTGTGTCCTTAGGCAGGACACTTCCCCTCCTCGCCTCCAGTGTCTGCGTGCACCAGTGTGTGAATGACAGAGTGAAGGGGTGACTGGTTCTTTGGGCCTGAGGCAGGTGGAAAGTGCTGTATAAGTTGAGAACATTTACCATAATGTGCGTCACAGATCCAGCCTTTCCCAGAAAACATTTATTTCATTTCATGTATTATTAATTAAAAACAAGGCTATTGTAAGGAGTAGTTAGAAGTTGAAAGAAGTTCCTGTATATAAACCTACCCCTGATCTCTCGTGCATCTTAAACATCAACATTCAGCACAGACTCAAGCAACACGTCATTTATCAATATTAATGATCGTATACAATGTCCCTTAAGGATTTATCGTCTGTTCCCAAAGTGGGGGAAAAAAATATATATTTTGAAAGGAAAAATACATATATATTTGGCAGCCGAGAGAAAGGCAGTGAGCTGGAGCCGCAGATTCAGAGCAGTTTGAGCTTAGAGTTAACGGGCCTAATTATCGGCCGAAATCTTTTTTATCGGCTTATCGGGGATGGCGTCAAAAATGGCAATAATTGCAGATAATTATCAGCGGCTGATATTATCAGTGATATATTATTTTTTACATTTACATTTACGTACAGAAAAAGTATAGAATCACTTGAGTATAAAAATGGCTGTTATTGGGTTGTGTTTTATCATAATTTCAGCTTTTTTGGCTCATTTAATGTTATTCTATTGTTCTATTATTCTATTCTATTCTATTAACTATTTTGTGAGTCAAAGACAATATTTTGCATGATGTGTTACAAGTCGTATTTGGGTCACGGCTCGTCGTCCAGGGGGATCCTGGTCCCAACGCCGAACCTGCTGAGAACATTTACATCGTTTTACTCGACTTCATGCCCTGTCGCCTTGATATATTTTGTAAATAATTAAAATATCTATCCCTGGTTAGACCCGGTTTAGTCCTGATTGGATCTGGCTCTGTTTTGCGGTGGACCTCGGTGTTATTCGTTCAGATCGATCTTTCCGCTGCTGCTCAGTCTTGGTTTGTGTTTCTCATTGTTTCGTTACGTAAGCCCCTGAACATGAATATGTATAAGTGTAATAAGTGTACAGTAAACCGACGGCTATTTAAAGCCCAGAGAGCGGCGCCGTTCCCACCGGACCCTTATGTAAATGTGATCTGAATATCCACCCTCCTGTGTGAGTGTGTGTGTGTGTGTGTGTGTGTGTGTGTGTGTTATTGTGTTATTGTGTGTGTGTGTGTGTGTGTGTGTGTGTGTGTGCGTGTGTGTGTGTGTGTGTGTGTGTGTGTGTTATTGTGTGTGTGTGTGTGTGTTATTGTGTGTGTGTGTGTGTGTTATTGTGTTATTGTGTGTGTGATTGTGTGTGTGTGTGTGTGTGTGTGTGTGTGTGTGTGGGTGTGTGGGTGTTATTGTGTGTGTGATTGTGTGTGTGTGTGTGTTTGTGTTATTGTGTGTTTGTGTTATTGTGTGTGTGTGTGTGTGTGTGTGCGTGCTGCGTTCAGGTGCAGCGCGGAGTCGTGGCCGTCACGTGCGCACTCGCTCGCCGTCACAGAGGGAGACACGTGCACGTGGCCTGATTCTCCCGTCTCCCGGGAGTAACGAGGGGGACACGAACGCATCATTAGGAGAGAGAGAGGAGCGAGTGTGAAGCCGACGCGGAGGCGTCCAAATATTATCACTGCGGTTTGTGGAGACGGACAGAGGGACAGAACGACAGAGGGACAGAAGGACAGACGGACGGAGGGACAGGGGGCAGCATGTGGTCACCGGAGGAACCGATCTCCACCATGTTCTCATGTTCTGTTACAGCCTCACTCCAAAATGAATTCACCAATTCCCTGCCATCCGCCACGAAGACTTAGCTTTCAAATGAGGAGTTGCACTGGCCTGCAGGCTGTAACTCCTCCTCCTCCCCTCTCCTCCTCTCTCTTTCTCTCTCCTCCTCTCTCCTCCTCTCTCCTCTCTCTCCTCCTCTCTCCTCTCTCTCCTCCTCTCTCCTCCTCTCTCTTCCTCCTCTCTCTCTCCACTCTCCTCTCCTCCTCTCTCTTCCTCCTCTCTCCTCCTCTCTCTCTCCTCTCCTCCTCTCTCTTCCTCCTCTCTCTCTCCTCTCCTCCTCTCTCTTCCTCCTCTCTCCCCCTCTCTCTCCCCCTCTCTCCTCTCTCCCCCTCTCTCTCCTCTCTCCTCCTCTCTCTTCCTCCTCTCTCCTCCTCTCTCCTCCTCTATCTCCTCTCTGGAGGAACGTTATGTGAAGAGGCAAATGCCTAAATTTCTCTGTTTCAAGTCAGTTTTCAACGACCTCATTGTTGACATGTTTTGAAACACGCGTGTTCTCGATCTCGTGTGCATTTAAACATCCTGGTTCTGGGATTGAAGACTTTAACAGGATGTTTCTCAGTCGACCTTGGATCGATTTAAACCATTTAAAAACTCAGAGAAATGTTAAAAACTCAACTGTTTGGATCTTTCCATGTGAAGCCGCTCTGCTTTGTCAAACGCTCCAGAGAGCGAGAGAGAAGTGTCGGGTTTACAGTAGGGCTGAACGATATGGACTAAGTGTCATCTCGATATTCATGCCAGATATCTCGATATCGATACGATACGATATGACTAAGTGATGGTGAAAACCAAGCATTTTTCAGAAAAATAAAAAAAATAATAAAGAGTGCAGTTTTGTTAATGAAAATCTATATTGTTTATATCTTGCTTTTTTCGATTTGAAAGTTTTGAATTTTCATATCTCGATATCAAAACGATAACAATATATCGTTGCTTTTTCGATAATAATATCTTGAATGTTCATATCCCAATATCGATGCGATATATCTTTCAGCCCTAGTTTGCAGCTGTTCGCTACGCAACATCACGCCCCCACGGACGGAAAAGAAAAGAAAAGAAACGCAATAATGTATTTAAAATGTCCCGATCATGACTTTTTACAAGTTTGATCGTCATTTATTTCATTTTACAAACATGACTTGGCTTCATGTAGACGCTCGCGCAAGAGTCACAAACTCCTCCCTTAAGGGGGGAGAAGAAATCCCTCTGGGGGTGATACAAGTGTTAATGGAGGGTCTTTCATCTCCCCCTGGTGTCTCTGCCCCAACACACACTATAACGGAAAAACAAAGAAGAAGCTAACAGGCTAACGGGCAAAGCTAACTGTGGGCTAGCGCTACTTAAACAGTATTTACAGCCAAGTGTGATAAAAACGATCTCCATTGTGTAATTGGATGAACAATATCCTTCTGTCCCAACTTGCTACGACACCTGCAGTGGCGCTTATGGCCTCTAGGGGCAGGAGTTACTTAGTACTACTTTAATATCTCTGTAACAGCTCGACCAATCCACATGAAACAAAAACTATCAAAGAGTCTTCTCTCTCAGCACATATCAACTAAGGTCACATGACTTGAAGACAATATTCCAAATGATGAAAGGACTTTTCAGTCATAGGACAAATGTGTCAGGTTTGTGAATCCAATCACTTCCAAATAATGATCAGTGGAAACATTTGGAGTTTTTCCGTGTGATTTCTTTCCAAATCTGAGCCTCTCGTATTGAGCTGAATCAGGCCCTGCTTCTTCTGAAATGATGACATCACTTTCTCGATGTTTATTAAAGGATTTCCTGTGAGCTTGTCTCTTGTTGTGGCACAGAGCGGAGTTGTAGCTCAGCATGTGCGCGGTGATGTGGCTGTCCGTGTGTTTTTGAGCCGGATGCCCTCCCGGGAGCCGCCGGGACCCGCGTGATGGATCTGCGTCCTATTTACGATCGGGCTATAGGTGCGCCCGGCCCCATAACGTCAGCCATCACTGTCGGCCGTAATTATGCTCTACGTCTTCATTAGCCTCAAATGGCAGCGCGCATGTGAGGGTGTGCACGTGAGGGAGCGTGCACGTGAGGGAGCGTGCACGTGAACAAGGAAAAGGTCGTGTGTCGTCACGCGCATCAGCTCCGACTGTTGGCCCAAACTGTGGTGTATGTGTCGGTCCTGAGCTTCTACAGGCGTCCATTTAATTAAACTAAACATAGAAAAGCCTTAAATGATCTGAAATAATGACGTCAAGTATTAAGCTTCGCAAAGTCAGCTTTTCAGATGAATAAGCCCCTGGGCATAAAACAGCGTATCGCCCGAACTGTTAGCCGCGAGTTAGCAGCTAGTTAGTAACATTAGCAACGTTAGCAACGTTAGCCTGTATCTTATAAACACTGCAGACGGTGGAGCAGAGTGTCGTCTGTAATAAAGTCAGCTCTATGTGGAATATTGGATTTGCACTAAACTATTCTCCAGTTTGTTGATATTTTCTCTCCTCAGTGGAGCTGCTCCTGTAGGAGCGCCGGACACATGGCAGGTGGTATCGGTTTCTGGTATCAGAACCTGATTAATGAGTACGAGTATGAGTACAAGCATGTGGTATCGGCCCGATACTGGTATTGGTCAGGGGCGGACTGGGACTGAAAAACAGCCCTGGACTCTGACCAGCCTGGCCCAAATTAGCGTAATTGTGACACTTCCACAAATACATATTTTAACCTCTTACCACCCGCCTAAACCAAATGCATTCTGTCCTCTTTTGGCTGTGCAACACCTCATTGGAAAGCTAAGAAACTGACCTTTTTCTTCGCGTTGTTGCTGTGTTGTGTCACCTTTTGTATGTTTTTTTTTCTTTTCTTTTTTTTTTTTCATTTTTGTCACATTTTTGTTGAGTTTTTGTCACTTTTTGGTTGAGCTTTTTGTCACTTTTTCTTGAATTTTTGTCACATTTTTGGTGCTTTTTTCCCAATAATCCTTTTGATTAGGGTAAAGCCAAACTGTTCAGGTGGGAGTTAAGAGGTTAACCTCTTACCCCCCGCCTTAACATTAACGAGTGCATTTTCCCCGGGTCGGCTTTTTATTATTATTTTTTTGATCGGTATCATCAGCAAAAAGAACGGGAAAGGTGGTCGTAGAAACAGAAGCAAAATCATGAATATAAATAATAAATAATAATTGTCCCAAAATTGAACCTTGTGGCACACCATACTCCACGGAATTCCTTTTAGATTCATATTTTTTTTATACTGGGCTTTACCCAAATCTAAAAGCTTCTCGACTGGAGATCAACATTGTAACGCCTCATTTGAAAGCTAAGACCTGCAAGAGTGATGGAAACTTTTCGTCACGTCGCCACATTTTTGTTTTTTATTTTTTATTTTTTTTCTATCATTTCTTGTTGTTTTTTCTCATGTTTTTGTTGACTTTTCTTCCTCTTTTTCTCGCTATTTTGATGCTTTTCTTTTTAGCTTTTAGATTTGGGTAAAACTCGGTTAAGGCGGGACTGGTGGCCCTAGAGCCAGTGGCCCTTCTGTGCTCTTCCAGAATGGACATATGGCCAGTCCGCCCCTGGTATTGGTATCGGTGCATCCCTAAACCCTGCCCTGGGCTCTTTCTTTTGGAGTTTCTTTTGTTAATTTGTTAAACTGCAACTTTCATATCAGTCTGTGTTTTGGGCATTTAGAACATGAATCCGTAAAACTAACTTTACATTGCAGAGCTTTTATTTCCCGCAGCCCCTCAACGCCTCACTCTCTTGTCGGTGCGAGTAAGGAGGAAATGATTTGACGGCTCTCGGTAGATATTGGATTATTAAAGATGGGGTATTCTGCTTTTTTCAATCACATAGCACCAGTCTATATCACACTACAATGATGACCAAACCTTCTGTTGGTCTGTAAATGCAGTAAATTAGAATAACTGCCTTGTATAAAATGTCTCTCTCAAAATGGCTGTAGTGAATGTCTTGAAATAGGCCTCTGTCTCTTTAAGAACCTCTGAGCCTTTCAGACACGCCCCCTCCACACGCTGTCTGTGGCATCAGTGGGGAGGGGGTTCTGCTGAGGAGCAGTGGTTGGTTACTCGGCTGGTGACGAAAGCTCGGAGGCGTCTCCAGGAGGTGGGGGCGTTCCTAGGAGGACTCAGGCAAACCTATCCCTAAAATGGCCGCCATCAGAGTTTTTACAGATGACTCAAAAATATGTGAATGTGCCAAGGCAACACTTCAGGCATGTTTTTAATGAGGGAGTGATATAATAACATGATGTAAAGCTTGAAAAAGTCGATTTTGCATAATACCCCCCCTTTAAAGAAATGGACATTTCAGCTGCATCAGAGCAGGTCGCTCTGTTTCTTTGGTGAACTTCTGTCATGATGACCAGACCGTTTGCTTTCAGAGATTCCTCTGGTCTCCTGGGGGGTCACTTTGGAAAAACAGGGGGTAGAGCTCGGACACGATAATTGCTATATCAACTTCATTGAAGGACAGATAAACAGTACATTTTTTGGGCCTAATATTTATCATCTGTACATTTATTTGCATTTTCTCCTGATTTTTGTATTTTGTATGTAATGTAATGCTTTATTACTTAATTATTTTTTCCCAGAGTTGTGTCTTGCTATATTTCATGTCCATTGTGAGATATTTTAAGTACCGACTTCAGAGTTTGTTTCTGTGTCATTAAGGCCGTCAGTAATATCGTTTATCGCCTCTGACCGAGGTCGACTGAGGCTCGTGTGCTTCGCCTTCGCTCTTGTCATTGAAAATCAATTATTATGAAATTAAAAGGCATTAAATGTGACTTCTATATCTGTATAAACTGTATAAAAATAAAATGACAATCCAGCCCTAACAGTATATAATAAATAAGTCTTAACGTCTTATTTCTATCAGCCTGGATGTTTTTCTGTCAGGAGTCAAACCCGAGACCTCCTCGCTGAGTGGCAGGACGACGGCTCCGCAGCCTGTTTTTTATTTTTGTACCTGTGTGATTTGGAGTAAGTCGCGTTATGTCACCTCGCTGTCCTCTCCTCGCCTGTTACGTCACGTCTCCATGGAAACGGCAGAGGAGGAAATTCATTCTGCTTCAGCTAAAAAGAGGGGGAGAGGAGGGGGTAGGAGAGAGAGGAGAGGGGGAGAGAGAGGAGAGAGGGGGAGAGAAAGAAGGGGAGAGAGAGAAGGAGAGAGAGGAGGGGGGAGAGAGAGAAGGGGAGAGAGAGGAGAGAGGGGGAGAGAAAGAAGGGGAGAGAGAGAAGGAGAGAGAGGAGGGGGGAGAGAGAGAAGGGGAGAGAGAGAGGAGAGGGGGAGAGAAAGAAGGGGAGAGAGAGGAGAGGGGGAGAGAAAGAAGGGGAGAGAGAGGAGAGGGGGAGAGAGAGAAGGGGAGAGAGGAGAAGGGGGAGGAGGGGAGAGAGAGAAGGAGAGAGAGAGGAGAGGGGGAGAGAAAGAAGGGGAGAGAGAGGAGAGGGGGAGAGAGAGAAGGGGAGAGAGGAGAAGGGGGGGAGGAGGGGAGAGAGAGAAGGAGAGAGGAGAGGGGGAGAGAGAGAAGGGGGAGGAGGGGAGAGAGAGAAGGAGAGAGAGAGGAGAGGGGGAGAGAGAGAAGGAGAGAGAGAGGAGAGGGGGAGAGAGAGAAGGGGAGAGAGAGGAGAGGGGGAGAGAAAGAAGGGGAGAGAGAGGAGAGGGGGAGAGAGAGAAGGGGAGAGAGAGGAGAAGGGGGGAGGAGGGGAGAGAGAGGAGAGGGGGAGACAGAGAAGGGGAGAGAGAGGAGAGGGGGAGAGAAAGAAGGGGAGAGAGAGGAGAGGGGGAGAGAGAGAAGGGGAGAGAGGAGAAGGGGGAGGAGGGGAGAGAGAGAAGGAGAGAGAGGAGAAGGGGGGAGGAGGGGAGAGAGAGGAGAGGGGGAGACAGAGAAGGGGAGAGAGAGGAGAGGTAGGTGGTGACAGGAGAGAGAGAAGAGGAGAAAGGCAGAGTGGGGGAGAGGAGAGAGGGTGAGGGGACAAAGAGGGGAGGGAGGGAGGGAAGGAGAGAGAGAGCGGGAGAAAGGGGAGAGGGAGAGAGAAGAGGAGAAAGACAGGGGAGTGGGGGGCGAGGAGAGGGTGAGAGAGAGGGAGAAAGAAAGAGAGAGAGGAGATGGAGAGAGAGAGAGGGGGGGGAGAAAGAGAGGGAAGGAGAGAGAAGAGAGAGGGGGGAGAGATGCTTGAAGCTGCTGAGGAAGCTCTGACAGACACAGGATTCCCACAGAGGAGACTTAACCAACACAAACACACATGTACAAACCGCGCCTCGCCGTGAGCCTGATCGCAGGAGGCGGCGGTCACATGACGTCACAGCCTCGTTTTGCCTCAACATCTCTGCGACGGCTGCACCTCTCCACATGAAACAAAAACGGTCACGGTGTTCGGCTCCTTCTCCCTCAGCTCAGATGAACTCGGGAGCAGAGTGGAGAGCGATGAATGAAATCCCTCCTCCCGGTGTGTTTGGTTAAAAAGAGGGGGCGAGAGCTGTGGCGCCTGATTGTGACTTGTTCTCGGAGACGCTTCATTACACATTTAGCTAATAACAGTCTTTAAACGCAGACACTACGACGTCTGGAGCTGTTTCTGTAGCCGAGGGGTTATGGGAATCACATTTTCTCCTTCTTTTCAGACGGGTTCTGGTGGACGACGAGCATAATGAGCACACGCTAAGAAAGTTCAGGTCTTTGTCCATGTTTTATCTTATTCTGGCTTTAGAAAATGAACCAGATTGTCCAGTTGAAGTGAAAAAAACGGCACTCAAAGCTAGTCGTTAGCATGTAGCATGACGTTAGCATCCTTTCCGTAGTCCCTGCGGGGGTAATGCAAGTGTTAATGGGATGATTGCAACTTTGCCTGCACCGGGTCGGAGTCACTAAAACACACGAAGAAGAAGCTAACAGGCTAACGGGCAAAGCTAACTGAGGGCTAGCGCCACAGTATTTACGGCTCTGATCTGGCCCGGCTCTGTTCTGGCCCGGCTCTGTTCTGGCCCGGCTCTGATCTGGCCCGGCTCTGATCTGGCCCGGCTCTGGTTCTGATCTGGCCCAGCTCTGTTCTGGTCCGGCTCTGATCCGCGAGGAGCTCGGGGGAGACAGTGACAGATCTGATCAGAGTGAGGCGCCGTACAGCTGCGCCTCCGCTCTCCACCAATCAGACACGAAAAATAAAGGATGGAGCTAAAGATTTAAGGTTTATTTTGTTGCTGTATTAGACAGGAGGTTTTGTATTTAGTTTTTCACTAAACACATTTTTGGCCTTGTTTTTTGGTGTTCAAAGTTAAAGAAATCAGGCAAGTGAAGTTCCTAACGGATAAATAAAGTGAATTTGAGATATTAAAAAAAAAAAGCTTCAAAATCTTCCAGTCCACTGTAAGATTACTGCGCGGATCCTTTTTCAAGTGAATCTGTTTTGGATCCAGGACCCCTCTTTAGTTTAAGGATGTGCTCGTCTTTTTTGATCGATTGATCAATGAACATACGTGGACTGATGCATGTAAACTAGTGATGCACCGATGCCCATACCAGTATCGGGTATCGGGCCGATACCACATGCTTGTACTCATACTCGTACTCATACTCGAGGTCCTGATACCAGAAGCCGATACCACCTGCCGCGTGGCCGGCGCTCATACAGGAGCAGCTCCTCTGAGGAGAGAAAATAACAAACAAGCTGGAGAATAGTTTAGTGTAAATCCAATATTCCACATAGAGCTGACTTTATTACAGACGACACTCCCTAAACCAGAGTCTGTTAGTGCTGCAGCGTCTGCATTGTTTACAAGGGCTAACACAGGCTAATGTTGCTAACTCTCGGCTAACAGTTCTGGCGATGCCCAGGGGTTTATTCATCTGAAAAACTAACCCAGCTCCTGGATAAGTTACCATAAACACACAAGAAAATCCACACAGAGCTGAAGTAAAGGAGAAAAGAGACATTTATCTGCAGGAATAAGTAACAAACATACTTTGTGACCGTTTGCGTCTTATGTGAAAAGGCCAGTTTTTACAGAGATCTTCCACTATAGCATATTTGGCTCTGACCTTGTGAATAATTACCGTCCTGGTCTGAGTTCTAACTGAACATATGGAGAAAATGGAGCGAGTCCAAGTCTCCGCTGAATCCAGCTGCTGTAATTATCAATGCACCTGCCACAGTCACCAGAGGATCCGCAGAGCCGGGAGTCACGGCTATTTTAAACACACGCTCCATCAATACAGCTTCAAATACACACTTTTATTTAATGCAACAGAAGATCATGTGTTGCTTTGACACGAGCTCCTCCAGCTGTGGTTATTCTGCTGCTGCACAAACAGCCACATCTGGACTTACTGATCAGCGCCGCTGATTTGGTGTCGCTGGTTTGATCAAACGGGTTTATTTACTAAAATAAACAGTGTGGAAAAACTCTTCATAAAGTAATCTCATTACAGATTACTCCTTTAAAAACTGACTTAGTTACTTTAGTGACTACTTGATTTTAAATGTAACTAAGTTAGATTACACGTTACTTTATGAGTTACTGTTGTAACTGTTTAAAGCTCGGCTGAAAACATACTTGTTTAAAGACGCTTTTGCTGCTAATTGCACATGTGTAATGTATATGTAATTTTTATTTTTTTTAAATATTTTGTGCTAAAATTGTTTTTATTATATGGCACTTATGGAAAGCACTTTGGTTCAGCGGGTGCTGTTGTAAAGCGCTAAATAAAGGTGGATTGATTGATAGATTGATAATAATAATACACAAATCCCTGTGGTCATTATCCACTCCAAACTCAGTGGTGGTGAGTCACTATTGACTCTGCACAACTTCAAATCAAGAAGTGACTTCCTGTTTCAATCCAGCACGCCAAAATAAAAGCACCGTCTTATTCATTAGTTCAGCAGTTCATTAGCTGAACTTTCCTTTTGCCGAACTATTAACAGACACTTAAAGAAAATATTCTTTTAATGCTGCAAGTACCGGCTGAACTAATCAATGAGACGAGCTGTGTGCTTTTATTTTGCTGAGCTGGACCGAAACAGGAAGTCACTTCTTGGGCTGCGCTGTTATGATTTGAAGTTATGCACAGAGTCATTTGTAGCCACGGCTGCCCCTGGGGTAGACTGACTGCAGTGAGGCCTCACTCCTCACTCACTCACTCGCTCACTCACTCACTCACTCACTCACTCACTCACTCACTAGTTTATCTGTAAGCTCCGCCCATCTGCGTTGGACTCTTTGTTCCTACATGTTTAAGTGCTTTTGTGTTTTCACTTTTTATGTTTTAAAACAATGAAAAAGAAAAAATGTTACATCATGAAAGCAGAGGAAGACAGAGTTACGGTGGGCGGGGCTTATGGTGGGCGGGGCTGACCGCTCGACCATAAACTATAAACTTTATTGTCCCTGTGTGGCAGACAATAGAGTCTCACTTCCCAACAGCCACAGGGTCTTTATCGAAACAGCTGCACAGCAAAGGGGACCAAGAGGAGGCGGGTGGGAGTGGCTTAAGGGTGTGCTGTGTAAAAATCAGGAAGTGAAAGACCCCCCAATCCCATTAACACGAAAAGGATTTACTAAGATTGTGTTTGACCAAATACCTGCAGAAAGCACAAGTCTTTAAAAAAGCTTCGAAATAGGACCTTGGACCAATTTAAAATCCTCATCCTGAAAAACTCTCTGTGTTTTTTCGCCCAAGGACACGAACGACTCTGTCACTTCCTCCACAGAGCGCGTCCTTTGAGTTTAAATCTCATGAATGGAGTCTGAGAGCTCCTGATGACTAAAACGTTACCTAATCAGAGAGAAAAGAAACGTCCTTTTCCATCTCGGAGTGCGCGTTCCACAGAGCCGCGTGCGTCACGTCTGCGCCGGCTTTATTTCCTGTTCCTGACGTCGGCTTCAGCTTCAGGCTTTGTTCTCTCTGACTTATGACTTTCATCAGATCCACATCTTTAACCCCTTACAACAACAACCACCACCCCCTCTGCCACCACCACAACAACAAAAACATCCACCACCACCACAACAACAACTACTGCAACGCTCTCTCCTCCGGCCTCCCACACTCGTCACTCCACCGGTTACAGTGAGTGCAGAAGCAGCAGCCCGTCTTCTCACCGGTTCATCCAGACACAGCCACATCACTCCCGTCCTCTCCTCCCTGCACTGGCTCCCGGTCCGTTTTCGGATTGATTTCAAAATGTTAAAGGTCCTATATCATGCAAAATCGACTTTTTTAGCGCTTTTAGCCATGTTGTTATGCTATTTCCTTATCAAAAACACCCCCAGAGTGGTTTGTGGCTTCATTCACGCAGCTCTCAGTAATCCTCCTGAATCCTGCTCTCTGAGGCTCCGCCCTCCTGCTCTCTGAGGCTCCGCCCTCTCCTGGTGAACGACTGAGTGTTCAGTTGTGTCGTCACAGCGGAACGGAAGTGCTCGACGTCTGTAAAGTAATGTCTTACGGCCTGATTTTAATTTGTAAAACAGCTTTTTCATTATTTCTGTTGTAAGAGAGAAACAAAGAGAAAAAATAAAGGGAAGGGAAAAAAAAAAAAAAAAAGGATGTGCCCGAGGTGCTTCCAGGTCAGCTGTGGCCAAAACAAACACATCCCTGAGCATCTGAACAGATCAGTCATGTTTGTGCTGCAGCTGTGAAGATGGAGCTCGTTATAACTGGACACACCTGTTCTTTATTCTTAACTAACGATAATGTCACGGAGAAAAAGAAGCGCGTTTGGCTACGAGGACGGGAGTTTATTCAACTTTTTTCAAGCAGAGGCCACTCTCTCAGAAGCCGTTTTTTTCTCCGGGATTCAGCGACTTTCACCAAAATATTGTTTTTCTGTGATTGTCTCTGATGGATGTTTGATGAACCTTCACCAGAATCAAAGTGGATTAACTTTTATAACCAACGCGAGTCCCATAATGTAAACAGCGATGGACCAGAGCGGTGAGTCAATCCAAACGCGGGTTAGCGTGTGTGTTAGCATATTAGCATGTGTGTTAGCCGTTTATCAAGCTGTGTTGCAGATGTCAACTCCTTATAACTGCATTGTGAAGTATCTTCACTTATTGTTGTTTATTTATATTACGGTAAAGTTGTATGTGCGGAGAGAGGGGGCGGAGTTAACTGAATCGAAGCGTTGTGTCTTCCGGGTTTAAAAAATACCTCCAGAAAACACTTATATTTATCACAAAAATGAGTGCTCCATAATGGTAGAGGTACAATATATCATATACATGCCTATACTTAACTTTGGAATTGCTAAAATAGCATGATATACTATAGATCCTTTAATGTTTGTTTTTAAAGCCCTCCATGGTCTCGCTCCGTTATATCTAACTTGAGTTGTAGACCGTACATCGCCCCAGCAGAGTCTCTGGTCTCCGATCAGATCAGGGGCGACAGTGGCGCAGATGGTAGAGCGGGTCGTCTCATGATCGGAAGGTCAGGGGTTCGAATCCCACCTCCTGAAAGTGCACGCTGTCGTTGTGTCCTTGGGCAAGACACTTCACCCACATTGCTCCCAGTGTCTGCGTACATTGGTGTATGAATGAGAGTATGAATGGGTGAGTGGATCCTTGCTGTAAAGCGCTTTGAGTGCCTAATGTAGGTGGAAAAGCGCTATATAAGTTGAGACCATTTACCATTTACCATGGTTCTGGACGTGCCCAGGTCCCGGTACAAACAGTGGGGCGATCGTTACTTTGTGGAACAGCTGCCCCTCAGTCTGCGCGTTCTCACGGACCTGTCCCTTTTTAAAGCAGTACTAAGTAACTTATTTACCGTAATAAATCCTTTTCGTAGTCCCTGTGGGGGTAATACAAGTGTTTATGGGATGATTGGAGGGTCTTTCATCTCCCCCTGGTGTCTCTGACCAGAAAACCATGTTTGCAACTTGACTGCCACCGGTCTGGAGAAAGCAATACACACTAATGCAATCACGAAGAAGAAGCTAGCATGCTAACGGGCAAAGCTAACTGCGGGCTAACGTCACTTTAAACAGTATTTACAGCCAAGTTTCAGTGAAAAAAAAATATTTCCATTGTATAATTGGATGCACAGTAACCCTCTCTCCCTTCGCCTTTCCTGTCAGCATAGGATTTACTCTCCAAGACGATTAATAAGTTAAAAAATCGTAACTTGCTACGACACCTCCAGTTGCGCTTATGGCCTCTAGGGGGAAGAGTTACTTAGTACTGCTTTAAATCTAGATTGAAGACACATCTTTTCAAACTAGCTTTTAAGACTTAGAGCACACTTATTTGATTGAGTGATTGATTGATTGATTGATTGATTGATTGATTGATTGATTGATTGATTGATTGATTGATTGATTGATTGATTGATTGATTTTTTAATGTAGTTTTATTTTTCTGTAAGTAAGTAATCTTTATTTATATAGCGCTTTTCACAGACAGAGGTCACAAAGTGCTTTACAGTGGAGAGCAACTAAAACAAACGTAACTAACAAAAAGTAAAAGACAGTAAAAAAAAATATATATATATGTTTTCAAAGAGGCAGCTCTATTTGCTCTCGAAAGCCTTTTTAAACAGATGAGTCTTAAGTTGCTTTTTAAAAGTCTCCACAGAATCAATGACAGAGGAAGTTCATTCCAGAGACGGGGGCGCGACGGCTTTGAAGGACCCGTCTCCTCGGGTTTTGTAAAGGGTCCGAGGAACCATGAGCAGGTTTTGACCTGAAGACCTCAGACTCCGAGCTGAAGTGCAGCGCTGGATTTGGTCAGTGATGTAAACTGGAGCCTGTCCATGAAGCGCCCTGAAAGTCAGAACCAGACCTGAAAGTCAGAACCAGAATTTTAAAGTTAACTCTGGAGGCAACTGGCAGCCAGTGGAGAGACTTCAAAGTGCTCCTGTGAAGCACTTTGGTCTTCCTTGTGTTGCTGTAAGGTGCTGTACAAATAAACTTTGATTGATTGATTGATTGATTGATTGAACAGCCAAAACTGCCGCCACCACCACCAACACCATTTGATGATTTTTTGTTGTGATTTGATGATTTTTTGTTGTGATTTTGATCATTTTTTTGGAAATTTTGGTGATTCTTTTATTGCATTTTTGACTTTTTCCGTTGCGTTTTTATCATACAAGTCTTGTTTTTGTCAGCATTTTGAGGCTTTTAGATTTGGATAAAGTGGAACTGGAGGAGATGTGCTCGGTTCAGCCGGTGAACCAGGCCTGTGCTCTGTCCGTGCGGGGGCAGAAACACGAATATCATTAAACATGTCTGAATGGAGTCGTCTTCTTCGATCAGCGTCTGTGTGAATTGTAACTCCGGGACCATATTCCGCCTCTGATTCCGACTAAAACCTCTCCTCGTAAATGGAACAGAGTCGTTTCCTCACGGTCTGACATTGTGTTACATAAATGTTTGGCCGCTCGGAGCTCGATGTGTCTTTGAATGTGATTTTGCCCAAAGAAAGAGCTGCCACCACCGGTTTGTGTGAAGAGGCTCACGTGACCGGGCTCAGAGCCGGGACTCGCGGCTCTTTCCCGGGAGCCGGATCTTTACAATAGGTGACCAGTGTGGTTTTTGGCAGTCCTCTTTATAGTGTTTTGGAGGAAAATGCTTTTACTTTTAGTCACATTTTAGGCATTTCTTAAAGGGATATTGCAGGATTTTTGACATAGGGCCTCATTTCCTGGTTATCCAGAGTGTTGCTGATATTTTTTGTGTCAATAATTTTAAAATAACTTATATTTGAGCAGCATCAGCTTCGTGGTCGTATAAGCTACGCGGCGGCGGAGTGATCTGCTGGAAAATAGTCCCTCAAAATGCGATCATTCATGTGATAAAAGGTCAGTTATATTCCAAAAAACATTCTATGGACACAGACATTTATATGGTTAGTCTGGTGTTATAAGTGATTTGCCTCAGGTGCTCTGTGGAGCGGGTCACACTGTTTTTAATGCAGGCTAGCTGATACCATAGAAATGCACTAGCCTTGCACTAGCCTAGCGCCACGAAACTCCTCAAATATAACAGGGGTAGGCAACGTCAGGCCTTCCAGCAGAAGAAGATGATTTTGAGAAATATTATTATGCAAATAAAAGATCAAACACCTGTTAAAGTAGTCTAAAAATGTGAGGAAATAGTGTCAGTATTTTAAAAGTGTCCTGTCAGAATGTCCCTCTTGGTCATATAATGTTAAATAGTGATTCTCTACTGGTGGGTCGGGACCCAAAAGTGGGTCAAGGTTGATAGGGAACTTTTATTCAATATTTTCCGTCTGAAACTGCGTAGAAACACTAACTGTGTCTGTTAAAATGAATGTTATTGGGTTGTTTTGATCATAATTTCAGTCTTAAAGAGAAATCTGCTGCTTGTTCAACAAAAACTTGTGTGGAAAATACAATATTTTATACGATATGTGACAAATTACGGTTTTATTTGGGTCCTCGGCTCGTCATCCGAGGGTAATGGTGGGTCCCAAAGCCCTGCCACTTCGGACCCACTGATGTAAAACATTGGCATTTGCAGAAAATAGTTCTTTACTTTAAGCTAAAATGTTGAGGTTCGGCCCTTGGACATTTTGGCACTGATGAAAATTGGCCTTCCACAATGCAAACTTGCCTATCCCTGAAATATAAGAACTGCATGAATTACAAAAAAAATATCTTCAGAAATCAGCAACACTCTGGATAACTAGGAAATGAGGCCCTATGTCAAAAATCCTAAAATATCCCTTTAATACAATCGTTTTAGTCGAGAGAAACTCAAAAGGATTTAGTCAAAAAGTGAATGTATTCAATAATAGCAGAAAAAATAATAAAACAAACCAGAGCTGTGCCCATTTGTACATAGCCCTGAGTCTGTGTGAATGTTGTATTAATGTATTTTATTGTTGTAAATCGTGTAGAAAGGTTAGGGATGGGAATCGAGACCCGGTTCTGTTTGAGCAAAGCATCGGAACTGTATTGGCTGACTTTGGAGTTTCTTGCCAAACTTTCCACACGTCGCTATACGTGCGTTTCCTGTGACGTCACGCATTGTTGTGGCCGCCATTTTGAATACTGAAGCACCGAACACCGCTGTTATATCGTCCACCTGTTGCTCTGTGGGACGTACAATACCCTGTCTCAAAAAAGGGACTCGCTTTCGACAAGTTTCCTAAAGACACAGTTCGTCGACAGAAATGGATAAATGCCTCAGGAGAGACCACTGGACTCACACAGGCGACTCCACGCTGGCTCGGCTACAAACAAACGCTAGACCGTCTGTTTACCTACGTGAATATACTGTGGCCTAGGCTGTAGCACCAGTCCAAAAGCTTTGGGTAAAGCCAAACTGGAGGAAATGTGCTCGGTTAAGGCGGGGGTCAGAGGTTAAATGTCGCCGACTGACCCGTGTGAACGGAGAGCAACGTAAACACACTTCTCTTGTTAAAGGGGCTAGACGCAAGTTAGCCATTGTACACTCACTACTGCCACCTCAGGTCATATGTGCAACTGCACCTTCTATATTAAGCTCGTGCATGACGGCACTTCGGGCCGAAGCAACACCGTTTTTAGTGACAGTGCAGGATTTTAGAGGCAGTTGTGGTGAACAGGTCTGGGCTCATTCTACACATTAGGACATTGTTGGAACATGTAGGGGGAGCTATTATAGTTTTGTTTCTTATAGTAAGACAGAAAGGTTTAGTTTACCTGCTTGACTAGTTTCGATCACTTCCTGTGATCTTCCTCAGAAGCGACACCTGGTGGTGGAGGTGTCGTGTCGTCTTCTGAGGAAGATCACAGGAAGTGATCGAAACTAGCCTTAACTATAATAGCCTTAACCTAAGAAGAGTATGAACCTTCTACAAAGATGTAGGGGGAGGAAAATTCCTAATTTTAAAATTTTTAAACTCTGTATAGTCCCTTTAACGTTACCCGATCCATAGCTAATAAAACCATAAACTATCGATAAAACACGAGTCATAGTAGAGACTAAAACATATAACAACCCTCATAGCTTTACTGTGTGAGAGAGATGAGCGCCGACACAAGCTAACGTTAGCAAAAGGCAGATACGTTTATTTGTTTATTTCTTACCGTTCCTGTGACCAAGACAATCTTTTGCTTCTTCACCTGATGTATCTTGGCATCCGTGACCCATCCTGAGATAAAGCCGTGATAGTCCGGCTTCACCAGTGTATGGAGAGGGATTATGGACCACATACATGTCGATACATGTCCGCAAACGTTACTGTCACTGGTTTTAAGTGGCGTTAAAAAAATCTCCAGACTGTTGATCAGCATAAAATCCCAAGGTCTCGATCTTCATTGTGTATCTGTTCAGCTCCTCTGCTCAAGTGTGCAAGTTTTTGATGTAGCATCTTGAATTCAGTAGTTGAGACGCAGATAGATACTGTTGCATTCGCCAGCGGTGTTTAAAATGGCGGCTAGAACTACAGAAGTCACCGAAGTGCGTGTATTGACATGACACACGGGGTTCAGTGCCTCGCTGACCCGGTCCTCAGACCCGGGGCCCAGAGGCTGACCCGGTCCTCAGACCCGGGACCCTCTGCCCGGCCGCAGTATGACCGCGCTCTGAGCGGGTCGGCTCAGCTCTCGCAGCTCTCGCAGCTCTGGCCACCGAGCTGCAACAGAAGCAGCGACACACGGACGGGGGAAGGAGAATGTGGAGCCGAATGAAGCAGAAATAGATGAAAATCTGTTGGGTTTGGGCTGAGACCATGTTTAGGTGTTACAGAACAGCATCAGTCTGTTACAAGTTACTGATGAACTGGGTCAGTAAAAACATGCTATAGAGACAAGTACAGGCTACGAAGGAACATTTTCTTTCATATAAATGTTTTATAATTGATAAAAAAATATATATACAAATAAGATTCCATTGCAGCAGGAGCCACAGTACATTTTGAAACTTTATTTAATATTTGTTTCTTGAGAAAACTAACAATATGTCTTTTTTTATTTACTAAAGATCTGTTTCACTCTGAAGACTAAATGAACACATCAAAGAGGCAACAGAAAGCCTTTCTCTGTGATTTTACAGTTTGTCAACAGAGTCTCAGTCTGAGTCGGTGTTTAAGCTGCTCAAGATGTTAGCATGCTACCGATTAGCAACTGTCATCAACTGTCAGTGGCATCAACACGATAAACTCATGTGTGGCTCACATCTGTGAACACTGAGGAAATACTACAGTAACAGCTCTGACCTCTGACCTCTGTCACATGTTGTGTCCATGTTTGGAGTGTGGTTCAGGGCTTTCTTTTTCAGATGTCAGAGCTGAACTGTTGAAGCTAAATGCTAACCGGTAGCATGCTAGCGTCTTGAGCAGCTTAAACACTGACTCACTGTTTTCTTCTCATAAACGTGCGTCACTGGGGCCGTGTTTTTACTGTTTTCTTCTTGAGCATTGATTACGAGTACATAAAAAGGCCACTGTCAATCAAATGTCTTTCATTTCCATCCTGAGTAGAGATATTGTTACATGTTGTAGTACTGCATAATTCTACTTCAGTATTCAAAATGGCCGCCATGACGTCACATGACTGAAAAACATATATAGAGCTCCACAGTCCCGCCTCCTCTCCGGTCCGGAAGTAAAACTCCCCTTGCTTTGAGACCGTATTTATTTGGAATAAAGTCTTTGTTTGTTTGTATACTTTATTGTCCCCGTAGGGAAATTTAACCCATCCTTCGATGCCACTGGGGCAACCCGTAAGGAGCAGTGGTCGACGCCCGGGGACCCATCTCCATGATGTGGAGCCTGGCTGATGGTCAGAATCACCTGGCTGGAGGATTCACCTATTGCACATGTTTTTAGTGGTAGGGGAAACCGGAGTACCCGGAGGAAACCTACGCAGACACGGGGAGAACATGCAAACTCCACACAGAAAGGCCCCGTCCTGGTGGGAATCGAACCGGGGACCTTCTAGCTGTGAAGCCGAGGCGCTAACCACTGCGCTACCGTGCCGCAACTACGTCTAACTAACTAACTACGTCAGCTTGGGCTGAATCCATCTGTGGTTATAAAGCGACCGCAAAGTCAGAGGCAGGTGAAAAAAGCACGTATGAGATCCATCTAGTTTACGAAAAAATACAGTTTAACTGCGAGCCTTCGTCCTAGAACTACATTACCCAGAATGCTCGGGAGTCCCATGATCTACTATGAGGCTTTTGATTGGTGGAGCTTCACGTTCCCACACGTATTTATTTATTGTAATGTAGACAACATATTATAAACAATGTATTCAAACATAATGCAGGCAGATAGTTGACGTTTTATCCATATCTAACACTGAGAGTAAGAAAAACGTCCAAAAAATGTTCCCAACGATCCAATTAAACGAACCACCGATCATTTTCATTCCAATGAGCAGGATTCAGATATTTTAATAGTGAAATAATCTAGAACTTTTGTCTGCAAAGTAAAAGAAACTCGCCGAGTTTGCTGAAAACCTGGTTGCCTTGACCAGCGGGCGCAATGTCGCAATGGTTCTTGGGATATGGAGTTTCTATAGTCAGGAAGTGAATGATGTCACAGCCTTGTACCTTTGCCTTTTCTTCAACATTATGTCTTCTTTTTGGATTGAAATGAAACATTTTATGGTCACGAATTGCTACATAGCTGATTAGCTTTTTTTGAATTTTTGGAAAATCGACGGTCGTGTAGATACGTGGTGTAATACGGGCCTGATGACAGCCCGCCGGTGCTCCTGATGGCCGGTCCAGCCCTGGTATATACAGGAATGGACCGAGCACGCAGCCTTGTGGGACTTGTGGGTGTTGGTAATGAGTGGAGCTGTTGTTGTGCCGCCTGTCGCCTATCGGAAAGTAAATCATAAATATATCTCTGCGCTGGCCCTGAACGCCACATCCCTGACCTGTTTGTGTCTTTGTTTTTCTCCAGGAAAGTCGAGCGAGGCGGTGCTGGAGGAGGACGAGGGGGGGAGGCTCGGGCAGAGGCACCTGCTGCAGCATTTCTACTACGAGAACGAGTCCAGGCTCTTCGCCGAGAAAGACACGCAGAAGAACTGCACGGAGCCAGGTACAAACCGAGCGCCAAGCAACCACCGATGCACACTCGGAGTCGCGTTTTGAGCCTCTGTGTTTGAGGGATTCACATTGTAAAGGCTGTGACGGAGATGACGCTGGAATCCAAATATGGTCATTTCCTTTGTGGGAGACAGCGGCGGCTAAACGGCGCATGTGCAGACAAAGGGACTAAACTTTAGGGCCATTTTCTCTCTCTTTCATTCCACTCTTTATTATTAATATCAACATCTCCACTTTAGACTCCAAGCTTCATAGGCCTGGAAACTCAAAGTTTTTTTCAGAAGGATTTTTTAATTTCTAATTCCCAGCCTCACAGATTTTTCACATGTTTAAGGCCTTATTTTGAGCTCAGTTCCTTTAATGTCTCAAAAAACTCCATTATCTAAGGCATGAAAAAAAGGTTGAGGAAGCGCTCTCCAGGATCTCAGTTAGTTACCTAGAACAGTGCTCTTCGAGGTTCCAATCGGGAGAGTCTAGATGTTTCCCGATGGGCCTTTTGGGCTGCCAGAGAAAAAAAAATCTCTTACAGTCTTACTGTTGTTTTATTGCAGGCTTTAACCATAGGTGCCGGTTTATGGTTTCTCCAGTGGGCGCCCAGTCCAAAAAATAAACAATAAAAAGATGGGGTCAGAATTGATCTCATGAACTCTTGCTTGCGAGCCGGGCGCTCTACTGATAGAGCTAAACAAGGAACCCAGAGGAACATGCTGCTGCTGTATTTATATTATACATACTGTACATGTATTTATATTAGAATGATGGTCTCTAAGTTTGCAAAGTAAGGATCGAGTGAAATTTAACCAGAAAGCCCGTCTTTGTTTACAAAATGATGAGCAAGAACATAATTTTGAAAACGATCAAGCTCCTCCCTTTCGCTCCTGATTGGACCGAACAGACCCGTTCACAGGAAAAGCTCGTCTCATTGGTCAATGCAGGATGATATTAGACTCTGATTAGTGGCTGAGATCTTGGAACTTGTAAAACATTTAGGGCCAGATCTTGTGGTTCTTAGCGCAGGCTGTAGAGCAGACGACTGCGCAGACGGGCGGCGCTCCCTGCAATCTTCAGTGTCATACCTGACGCAAAAAGTGGGCAGGACAGGAGGGGGGACAGACTCACATTGCGATGTTGTGGTGCCGCCCCCTCCCCATGTTTTCCCCAGACCTGCGGGAGGTGGTGGGTTGCGAGGGGGGGTTCTCCTGTACACGTGTAACATGCTGATGCAGCGCAATGTTTAATAAAGATTAAAGAAATAAAAGTGTCCCTCCGCTGCTGCAGATCCAGGATGAGCGGGCGGGACAGAGAGGCAGCAGCCTCGCGCTGGATACCGTTCGAATGCGCAAAGTTACGAAATGTACAGGATTTAAATGATCAGAAACTGTCATATCGGCTGCGGAGGAGTTGCAGAGTTATGCAGCAGTTGCAAGAAAACTGTAGCGTATTGGAACATTTGCGCTACAGCTGCAGGATTCTTGGAGCGGCTGAATTGGAAAAGAAAAAAAAGTTGCTCTGCCCCCTGTAAAATGCGCTTCTTTCTTTTGGACTGAGCTGTGGCTCCACAAGGAGCATCATCAGGAGGTAAAGACTGACGCACGATGGAAATGTCTCCTTAAAACTCAGATCAGACCTGGTGTTGTGGCACTTGAAGCATGTGTGGTTTATTTATGGAAAACTGTTGTTGTTTTGGTGTTCGGGGTGTGTGTGTTGATCTACGGTATCAAAGTAAGCCTGTGCGCAACCGACGCTCAAACAGACTTTTCAAGGAAATTTTGCTTTTGTTTTCAATTGTGCTGCTTGTAATTACCCACTCAGTCGGCCTCTTTTTCTTAAATAACGCCCTCTCCCTAGTGGCAAAGCCTTTAGGGCAAAACCTGCGCCACATGCAAGATCGCGCGTGCACGGACTGCGCCCGTCACAAGATCTGGCCCTTAGACTTTCAGACAGTTCCTTTAATGTCTCTACAAACCGTGAAACACTGGTGGGTAATTTTCAAATCTAACTTTATTGAGAAAGTGGGACATTATAAACAGGTTGGGCGGAGGAAGTGGGAGTCAGTTTCAAATGAATATCTCTGCAGTGAAGTCTTTCTCCTCATCTCCTGCTGCGCCTCTCCTTAAACCTCGCTCATGTTTCGCCTCACACCGAGTTATAGTTGCAGATCTCGCTCTCTCGCTCCTGTCAGAGTCTCCGCGTGACGCCTCGTAACGTATTCGTGAAGCCGCCTCCCTCGGCCGTGGTATTTATAGACGCGATTAATTCAGTTTGCGGGAGATAATTGGCAGAAAAATCCCGATTGTGGCCCGAGTCCCGCCGAGGAGAGGAGCGTCCCGCGGGAGGAGCTGCTCCCAGAGACAAATGAACCGGGCGCTCTCTATCGTGGAATAAAATCAGTGTCCGTGTGTTTTTAAATAGACATTCAGGTGAAAAGACCTTTATGCACTGATTCTAAAGCCCAAATATCAGAAATCACTCCAACTAAAGTACAAGTTGCTACTAGAGTGTGCATTATTAGGCTTTTAGAATGAACTAAACATATGGATTTATTTACTTTTTATTCAGACAGTGTTAAGTTCGTCAACTAAAATATTTAGTCTTAATTTCAGTCAAAGTCAAATGAACAGGTCTGGGCTTTGTTCATGTGGAGCAGCTCCATGAAGTCGAGGACCACGATTAAATATGATTATAATAAATATTATAAATGCAAAGTCGACTAAATTAGTCTTAATTTTAGTTGACTAAATTGACATGCAATTTTAGTCAACTAAAACGAAGGTTTTTTTTGACTAAATCTTGACTAAAATTAAACTACATTTTAGTCAAAAGACTAAAACTAAAACTAAAATAAAATATGTTGTCAAAATTAACACTGTATTCAGAGCCTTTATAGAAGTGAATGTATAAGTAAAAAGTGTTACATTTATCTTTCAAATGTAGTAAATTCTCAAAAAAATACTACTCGAGTAAAGTACAGATCATCAAAAACTCTTAAGTACAGAAAGTATAATTACTCTCTGGAACTAAAGCAGTGGTTGCAGAGTTAAAGTTCAAGAATGTGATGTCATATCGCTAAGCATCATGGGAGTAGCAGTATTAATAAACTAATGGAGATTTTAAAGCAGAACTAAGTAACTTGTTTACCTTAATAAATCCTTCCCGTAGTCCCTCTGGGGGTAATACAAGTGTTAATGGGATGATTGGAGGGTCTTTCATCTCCCCCTGGTGTCTCCGGACAGAAAACCAGATTTGCAGCTTTCCTGCCTCCGGGTTGGAGTCACCAATACACACTAATAGAATCACGAAGAAGAAGCTAACAGGGAGCTAGCACCACTTAAACAGTGTCGAGTGTATCCCACTTTTGTGTGGCCTTCCCACACTTGAAATGGTCGGGACCCAAACTGAAGATAAAAAACTGGACTTCACTCAGGCTTCAGGTTTCCCTTTTTTATTTAGTTCAGCCAGCCAGGGGAAAAACCTTTGAAAAGAAGTAAAGCACAGGGTACACCAGTGTCAGTACAAATGCTTCAATTGACTATGTACAGAATAAAGACATTCTCACAATATACTGTATATGTGTCACACACTATTTCAATAAAAGTTTTTAGAATTAATTACACACACATGAAATCAACCATTAAAGTATGCTTTACATCATGCATCAAATTTTATCTTTCTATTTATTTACATGTTCAGTAATTTTAGATCTTTTTCTATGGGAGTATTTTATAGCTACTTAACAATGTTGATCATGTGCATTCACCACTTTGTGACTTATATGTGAACTGAAATAACATGCCAAAAAAACCCTCATCAGGGCATAAATATCTACACGCACATAGACGCTCGGTTTAACAACATCGACATGACAGCACAGAAACAGAGTGCTCTCGAACGCAACTCTAGCACCGGCACTCAGAGCAGCTACTGTTTAGCATTCGGACAAACTTAGCATAATGTAGGTGATCAACGGGACTTAAGCGCTAACCAGTGGTCGCTTCACAGAGTTTACGGGCACCCGGATCCTGCACAGTGGTTTGATTGCTCTTTATTTCTGCTTTTGCTTTGCCTGCCTTGTTTCTGTCGGCTGTCACCTGCTGAGGAAACAACGGTGCGCCATATATTTTCCCCGGGCACGCGCTGCTGATTAGTACTTTGGTTCCGCCTGAGGCTTGATGGTTTGAGGAGAGGCGGGGCGGCGGCAGGTTGATGCAATAAACAGTATTTACAGCCAAGTTTGAGTCAAAAAAATTATCTCCATTGTGTAATTGGATGTACAATATCCCTCTGTCCCTTTGTGTTTTCTGTCAGCGTAGTATTTACTCTCATGGACAATTAATGAGTAAAAAAAAGCAACCTGCTATGACACCTGCAGGGGCGCTTATGGCCTCTAGGGGTAAAATACTGGAGTTATTGTTCACATTAAAACACTTGGACACCACAGTGTGTTGGATGTTTTTTACCAGCAGTGACTTTTTCTCCACTTTTTAAACTGTTTTTAGTGGAAAATGTGTGCTAACAGCTGCAAACATGGCGGATCTCCATGGTAACAGTGGATCTTCCCACACTCTACAAAAGAATAATAATGAAAAGATACATATATATTTTTATGTACATGATCTGGAGAGAACACAGGCTCTGGTGGAGGATCTGAGGAAGCCCTGACGCCGAACAATGAGAGCGGAAAACACGACTGTTTAAACATTTAGAAAACAAGTACTGACATTTATAAAGTCTGTGAATTATATCACAGGGATGAGGCTGAGAAGAGCCTTACGATCTACACAGAGGACTCTCAAAGGGAGGAGGAAGAAGTTAAAAAGAATTTACCCTTAAATATCAGCATTCATAAGTAAAGACTTAAATTTTTTCCATTGTGAACACATGTAATTCCGTTCTGACTTAAAGGGATATTTCAGGATTTCTGACATAGGGCCTCATTTCCTAGTTATCCAGAGTGTTGCTGATTTCTGGAGATATATTTTTTATTTTTTTGTAATTCATGCAGTTCTTATATTTGAAGAGTTTTGTGGCGCTAGGCTAGTGCAAGGCTAGTGCATTTCTATGGTATCAGCTAGCCTGCATTAAAAACAGTCTGACTCGCTCCACAAATGGTAAATGGTCTCAACTTATAAAGCGCTTTTCCACCTACATTAGGCACTCAAAGCGCTTTACAGCAAGGATCCACTCACCCATTCATACTCTCATTCATACACCAATGTACGCAGACACTGGGGGCAATTGCCCAAGGACACAACGACAGTGTGCACTTTCAGGAGGTGGGATTCGAACCCCCGACCTTCCGATCATGAGACGACCCGCTCTACCATCTGCACCACGGTCGCCACAGAGCACCTGAGGCAAATAACTTGTAACACCAGACTAACCATATAAATGTCTGTGTCCATAGAATATTTTATAACTGAGCTGCATCACATGAACACATTTTGAGGGACTATTTTCTAGCAGATCACTCCGCTGCCGTGTAGCTTATACAACCACGAAGCTGATGCTGCTCAAATATAAGTTATTTTGAATGTAAAATGGTTAAAATTATTATCGACACAGACATTTATATGGTTAGTCTGGTGTTATAAGTGATTTGCCTCAGGTGCTCTGTGGAGCGGGTCACACTGTTTTTAATGCAGGCTAGCTGATACCATAGAAATGCACTAGCCTTACATTAGCCTAGCGCCACGAAACTCTTCAAACAGAAAAAAACGAACTGCACGAATAACATTAAAAACATTAAAAACATGCCTGAAGTGTTGCCTTGGCACATTCATGTATTTTTGAGTAATCTGTAAAAACTCTGATGGCGGCCATTTTAGGGATAGGTTTGCCTGAGTCCTCCTAGGAACGCCCCCACCTCCTGGAGACGCCTCCGAGCTTTCGTCACCAGCCGAGTCACCAACCACTGCTCCTCAGCAGAACCCCCTCCCCACTGATGCCACAGACAGCGTGTGGAGGGGGCGTGTCTAAAGGGTCAGAGGTTCTTAAAGAGACAGAGGCCTATTTCAAGACATTCACTACAGCCATTTTGAGAGAGACATTTTATACAAGGCAGTTATTCTAATTTACTGCATTTACAGACCAACAGAAGGTTTGGTCATCATTGTAGTGTGATATAGACTGGTGCTATGTGATTGAAAAAAGCATAACACCCCGTCTTGAAAGTGTCTTTTGGGCGGCAAGTTCTCAATTTTCTCAGAATTTTCAATTTTCATCAGACCTTCGTACGGTCTAATGCCCTCACACTAAATGTGCACACTCGCTGTTGAAGTAAATAATCAGGTAAAGAACCTTCAAGTTCTCTTTACCCACGTTATCGTCGGCTGACACATTTAAAAACACAGAGGAAACCGTGTGTAAAAGCAGACGAGAGACAGAACCGGAACGATGCTGCTTTCATGACACATCCGTAAACCAGAGCGCCGCCCCCCCTCCTGTGTTTGTCTGACGGCAGAAACGGATAATTAGAAGTGTGAGATGTGGAGACTAAAGCCTGTCGCGTTTGTAGATGTTTCTCTGAGAATATTTCCCTCAGATGAAGATGATCCGAGACGCGTTCGAGTGTCAGAGCGAGGGGGGAACGCGGGAGGTCGAAGAAGCGACGTCTTCACACGCACAGAACAATCTACACGAAGATAAAATCATTGTTGGCATTTTGGTTTTGGTTCTCAAGATGATGAGAAAGCAGAGAGAGATCACCAGTATACCTGATTTAGTCCTGGTTTAGTCCTTTTCTAGCCTGTGATCCTGTGTAGCCTGTTTTTGCCTGGTTTACTGTGGTTTAGTCCTGTGTGGCCTGGTTTACTCCTGTTCCGGCCTAGTTTAAACCTTCATCAGTCGGATTTAGTTCTGCTTTTCACCTCCTTTATTCCAGGTTTATTCCTATTTCAGCTCGTTGGATCCTGTTTGGCCCTGGTTTCGTCCTGTTTAAAATGTTTGACTTGTATTGCTGCCTGTTTTGGTCCCGGTTTAGTCCTTTTACGTAGGCTGGGCACTAGAGATGCCCGGGTCGACCCGAAACCCGCGGTCAACCCGCGGTGCCTGCGGATTCGGTCGGGTCGGGTACCTCAAAATTACGGCAAACTTCGGGTGTGGGTGGGTCGAGTCACAAAGCACACTTTTTTTGTTTTGTCCTTATTTTGTTTGCTTACTACATACAGTGCATTCTTATCCATAAATGCCACAAAAGTCGACTGTGTTTAGTTGAATGTTTAGTTTTATGGGGTAAATGTATCATTAGCATGTTATGTTTAGATGTCACCTGACCTATCGCTTCTGTATGACTTTGATCACCTTTACAAAAGCGTCACAAAAGCCCGAGCACATAATGACACGCACATGTGATGAAAGTAATGCATCAACAAGAGGCAAGGTGAAACTAAAATCAAAGACACAGCATCTTACTAACCTGAGGAGGGCAACTTCTTAGCATCAGGTAAAAGCTGCTCCACTTTAGTCCAAACTCCGTTTACTTTGACAGAAAGACTCGTCCATGATCCTCATGATAGTTTCTGCTTCTCGTTTCCTGATAAGTCCATTCGCGATTTCAACGTTTCCTCAGCGGTGCAATAAGTAGCAAAACAAAGCATCAAGTGCTAATTCTCCTGTAAACTCGCCGTCACGTGACGCGCCCCCGTTTGAGTGATGTCCAGCTGCAGCGAGACTCATGCAGCAGATTTTTAATGTGCGCGGGTCGGGTCGGCAAACTGAGAGGCTTTTCTCCGGGTCGGGTTTAAATTACAGCGGTCGGGTTGGTGCAGGTCAGCACATCTCTACTGGGCACTGTTTGGATACATATACTATATAATGCCGGAAAAAGGTGACTTCCCCTCTACAGGTCGGTGGGGAGTCCTTACCTCAAGTGGAGGAGTTCAAGTATCTCGGGGTCTTGTTCACGAGTGAGGGGCGGATGGAGCGTGAGATCGACAGACGGATCGGTGCGGCGTCAGCAGTGATGCGGTCGCTGTATCGGTCTGTCGTGGTGAAGAGGGAGCTGAGTCGGGGCAAAGCTCTCGATTTACCGATCGATCTACGTTCCCACCCTCACCTATGGTCATGAGATTTGGGTAATGACCGAAAGGACAAGATCGCGAATACAAGCGGCCGAAATGAGTTTCCTTCACAGGGTGGCTGGGCGCACCCTCCGAGATCGGGTGAGGAGCTCAGTTACCCGGGAGGAGCTCGGAGTAGAGTCGCTGCTCCTCCACGTCGAAAGGAGCCAGCTGAGGTGGCTCGGGCATCTGTTCCGGATGCCTCCTGGTCGCCTCCCGCGGGAGGTGTTCCAGGCATGTCCTAGTGGGACAAGGCCTCGTGGAAGACCCAGGACACGCTGGTGGGACTATGTCTCCGAGCTGGCCTGGTGTGGCCTCGGGGTCAGAACAGCTGGAGGAGGTGTGGCCTCGGGGTCAGAACAGCTGGAGGAGGTGTGTGTGGATCGGGAAGTTTGGGCATCTCTGCTGAGACTGCTGCCCCCGCGACCCGGCCCCGGATAAAGCGGAAGAAAATGGATGGATGGATGGATGGATACTATATAATGATTTGGAGAGGAGGATCCGGCCCATAGTCGAACCTTGGAACCAGGAGGAACAATGCGGTTTTCGTCCTGGTCGTGGCAAACTGGACCAGCTCTATACCCTCCATCGGGTGCTCGAGGGTTTGTAGTTTGACCGTGTCCCTCGTGGTGCCCTGTGGGGGGTGCTCTGGGAGTATGGGGTCCGGGGCCCTCTGCTAAGTTCTGTCCGTTCCCTGTATGACGCAGCAGGAGCTTGGTTCGCATTGCCGGCAGTAAGTCAGACCTGTTCCCGGTGCGTGTTGGTCTCCACCAGGGCTGCCCTTTGTCACCAGTTATGTTTTCTATTACCCGGGAAGAGCTCGGAGTAGATAAAGTGGAAGAAACTGGGCAGAAAGGGGCAGAAAGAGTAAAACCGGCCTGTTTTACTCTTATTACCTCCTGTTTTAGTCCCTTTCTGCCCGGTTTCCTCCTCGTTTGGTTTCTCCTCTCGCGGCGCATTCTTCCCTAAATTCCGCGGCTCTTTTTTACGAGGCCGAGTCTGAGCCCTGAGCTTCCTCTGATCTCACCGTAAACAGGCCACGTGCACGCTCCCCTCGTGCACGCTCCCCTCCTCGTGCACGCTCCCCTCCTCTCGTGCACGCCTGTATTTCGGGGGAGGAAAAAGGGATATTTTTAGCCTTTATTACGTCCTCCTGAAAGCCTAATTACTTGGATGTGCGTTATTCGTGCTCCGCTGCTCCGTCAGACTCCAAAGGAAATCCAGTTTTGAGTTTTGTTTTCAGGAGGCCGAGCAGGGACAGGGTTTGTTCTGAGGACGTTACGTAAAAGAGAGAAGCCCCGAGCACAAGGGCAGGAGAAAGACTGAGGGTTTTACTTTCTGTTTAAAGAGGAGGAAATGATTCTAAGAAAAGGAATAAAGTTTTTAGCTGTTGCTCCTGAGGCGCTGGATTCCTATGTCGGCCTCGTCCACTTCAGACACGGCTCTGTGGGAGAATACTCTGAAATTGTATTTAGTTCCTGAATACTTACCTTAAACCACCCGGCTAAACCAAATGCCTTCTGTCCTCTTTGGCTATTATATTCACCTTATTCCGGAGGCTCGCGTGGGCGCCGCCATGAATTGTGCCCGCCCCTTTTCTCCTATGTGTTAACATGGGGCTGGAGAAGTCCACACAAAATCCGTCACTACATGAAAACAAAGCCGTTTTCAGGCCGCACAGAGAAACGGTGCAGTGTTGACATGTTGGTGTAAATGAACATTGGACATTTTACACAAATCAATCGACTAAACATCAGATTTGAGCGGAGAATATTTTCCCTCGTTCTCCGTTAAAATGAACGGGCTTCGCGCTCGACCGGAAGTGTCAGGAAAAAGAGGCGCCGAGACAACGCAAAAAGAGGCAAAAGTGGGCGGGGCGGAATAAGGTGAATAGGCCCGTGTAGCACCTCATTTGAAAGCTAAGACCCACAAAACTGATCTTTTTCTTCGCATTGTTGCTGTGTTGTGTCACCTTTTATATGTTTTTTCTTTCTTTCTTTTTTTTCATTTTTGTTGAGTTTTTTGTCACTTTTTGTTGAATTTTTGTCATTTTTTTGTTGAGGTTTTGTCACATTTTTGTTGAATTTTTGTCACATTTTTGTTGAATTTTTGGCGCATTTTTGTTGCATTTACATCCTTGTTTTTGTGGCTGTTTTGGTGCTTTTGTCCCAAGAAGCTTTATGATTAGGGTAAAGCCAAACTGGGTGGGAGTTAAGAGGTTAAAATGTTACTTTGTCTCATCAGAGTACTGTCTTCTGAATACTTTTAAATTCATTGCCATTATCGTTATGTATGATTGTTCGAACACCTGTTATAAACTCACTGATCATTAATGAGGAACTCTTTAACTCTCTCGGCCAATGGAGCAGCAGATACAGCGTCATGTGACACATGTGCATATGAACTGTGGCTTAAGGCATTTTCACCTTAAAGGAACAGGCCACCGTTTTACATACTGAGATATCTACCTGAGCTTAGACGAGTTCATGTGTGCCTGTATGGTTTTCACGCGTGTCCTCAGTCACGTAAACACAGCACAGACGGCGTTAGCATTTAGCTTCTCCTCCTCTATAGCTCCAAACCAGGTGAAGATAGAAGCTACCAAGCTCTTCCACGTTTTTACACAAAATTAAACAATGTGGATTTTCCGGAGTTCGACATGCGCGCAGTAATATCTTCACTTTACTGTGTGGACGCCGAACTGCTTCTGGTATTATTCAAAACGTGGAAGAGCTCGGTAGCTTCTATCTTCACCTTGGAGCTATAGAGGAGGAGAAGCTAAATGCTAATGCCGTCTGCGCTGTGTTTACGTGACTGAGGACACACGTGAAGACCAGACAGGTACATATGAACTTGTCTAAGCTCAGGTAAGAACATATCTCAGTATGTAAAAAAACAGTGACCTGTTTCTTTCATTTATTTGTGGAGGAAAAATATGTCAGTATTAAATTATGCAAAATCGACTTTTTCCAGCTTTACATCATGTTATTATGTCATTCCCTCATTAAAAACATGCCTGAAGTGTTGCCTTGGCACATTCACGCATTTTTGAGTAATCTGTAAAAACTCTGATGGGATAGGTTTGCCTGAGTCCGCCTAGGAACGCCCCCACCTCCTGGAGACGCCTCCGAGCTTTCGTCACCAGCCGAGTAACCAACCACTGCTCCTCAGCAGAACCCCCTCCCCACTGATGCCACAGACAGCGTGTGGAGGGGGCGTGTCGGAAAGTTTCAAAGGTTCTTAAAGAGACAGAGGCCTATTTCAAGACATTCACTACAGCCATTTTGAGAGAGACATTTTATACTTGGCAGTTATTATAATTTACTGCATTTACAGACCAACAGAAGGTTTCCTCATCATTGTAGTGTGATAAAGACTGGTGCTATGTGACTGTAAAAAGCATCCCCCCTCTTTAAGCTGCATTATTGGTATATTTAAAAGGTTCAAACTGGCTTGTTTAGGGAGATTTCGGAGCAGGGGCGTGACTTTGTCTGTGTGTATTAATGTGGTCGATGGTTGACAACAGCTAGAACATCTGGATCGTTCATAATTTGTCGCTAATGCTAACGGCTATAGGGAAAAGCAGTGGTTAGCGCTCGGGCTCCACGGCGTCCTGCTCCACTAAAAACATGTACAATAGGCCAGAACGAATGAGAGTGGGTGGTTGGTCGGCGATTGACAACCTCGCTTCCGTCAGTCTCCCCCAGGGGCGACTGTGGCTACATTACAAAACCTTTTTGTCCTGTTGTCACCGCCTTTTTGTCACTTTTTTGCCACTTTCTTGCTTTTAGATTTGGGTAAAGCCGCACTGGAGAGAATGTGCTCGGGTTTAGAGGATCAGGCCTCAGTAAATGTATCGTCTGAGCTGCAGGACACACACATGATGAGTTTGTAAAAGCCGCGATGCTAAACGTCCCCGTGCTCTGCCTGTCCCGCGGAGTCGGGGTCAGACCTCAGCTGGACTCTCTCTCTCCCTCTAAAAGTCAGACTTATTTCGGGGACTGCGGCGGCGGCGTCACGTGCCTCCGCTCCCGCGTCCTGTCGGGGCTAAGAATAGAAGCGCTGGATTTGGAGGGAAACTGATAGAAACGGAAAACGGCTCGGACGGGATCTGTGTGCGACGACTGCACGTTTAACATCTTAACTCCCGCCTGAACCGAGAGCTTTTTCTCCAGTTAAGCTTTACCCAAATCCTGTAGGCCAGTGTAGCGCCTCATTTGAAAGCTAAGATCTACAAAACTCATCTAAGATCTGCAAAACTCAACTTTTTGGGGGGTTTTCAACACATTTTTGCAACTTTTTTGTAATTTTTTTTTTCAAATAGTGAATTTTTTGTCACTTTTTGTCACATGTTCATCATTTTTTCATCATTTTTTTGTCCATTTTTTGTGACATTTTTGCCACTTTTTCATCATTTTTTCATCATTTTTTCTTCAATTTTTCGTCATTTTTTTGTCCCTTTTTTGTCACATTTTTTTAATTTTTTTGTCTCTTTTTTGTCACTTTTTTGTCATTTTTTTGTCATTTTTTTAAACATTTTTTTACATTTTTGCCGCTTTTTTATCATTTTTTCTTCAATTTTTTGTCCATTTTTTGTCCATTTTTTGTCACATTTTTTGTCAATTTTTTGTCATTTTTTCGTCATTTTTTTGTCCCTTTTTTGTCATTTTTTTGTCACATTTTTGTCCAATTTTTGTCCCTTTTTTGTCTAAGTTTTCTCACTTTTTTGTCACATCTTCATCATTGTTTTTCGTCTCAGTTCTGTCGCTATTTTCTCTCCTTTTTCCCAGAAGCTTTTGGACTGGGGTAAAGCCAAACTAGAGAAAACGTGCTCGGTTCAGGTGGGAGTTAAGGGGTTAATAACTGCTGTGGACTCTCGCCATGACTCAGCACTTTCAAAGATAAACCCGAGTTGCGCAATAAAGGATCTGGAAACGAGCTTTTATCACAATCATCACATGACGGTTGAAAATAGCGCCGAGAGTTCAAAGGGAGAAGGAACATTTACCAGCAGAATAAATAAGACCTGCAGCAGAGTAAACATTTTGCACGATCTTTATATAGAAGCTACAGTTACACATGTGACCTGAGGTGGCAGTAGTGAGTATAAAATGGCTAACTTGCATCTAGCCCCTTTAAGGTTAAGGTTAATCACTGTAGGGAACTTTATTCTCAGCATTTGACCCATCCTCAAGGCCACTGGGGCGACTTGTAGGCGCAGTGAGCTGGTCAGAAACACCTGGCTGGAGGATTCACCTATTGTACATGTTTTTAGTGGTAGGAGAACATGCAAACTCCACACAGAAAGGCCCCGTCCCTGGTGGGAATCGAACCCGGGACCTTCTAGCTGACAAGCACGAGCTCTAACCGCTGTACTAATGTGCAGCCTTTGTGATACGAGTGAAACAGCGCCCCCCATTTCACGCTGGTGGCCAAACAGTGAACTGCATCCATATTTACTCCTCCGAAACACTGCAGCGCCTCCTGGGTTTGTCCCTGTTTCAGAGCGTGGTGTCCTGCACTGGTCAGCTCCTCCTCCTTCCTCTTCCTCCTGCGCAGCTCCCTCCGCTCCACAACAGTCTTTCACCGTCTCCTGGGTAGACGAATACAATCAGTCTTGTTCTCCAGTGAACGAACGTGAGCCAGAACAACACTGATAGAAGGCTTAGCTGTGCGTCTTGCCCGGATACATCCTCGTTTGTCCCTTTTTTTGGTTCCTGTGTCTTTTCCTCTTGTGGCGCCTCCGCTGTGCTGCAGCTGTGGGGGCTCCTGGCGCCTCTTCAGCGTTTCAGAAGAAGAAATCTGTGGATTCATCGACCTCAAATGTTTTTTCCATATTGTGCTTTGAATCCATTTGCTCTTTAAATCTTTTATTTCTGATTGAGATGGATTGTTGGTTGTCCTCGGCCCTCTGGAGCAGGAGCTTTGGCTGATTAAACGCCTCTTTGTCGTATTCCTGAAGCCTCCTCCTTACGCCGCGGCCGAAACGCCAACAGACGCTCGGGTCGGAGGCACCGGCGCTCGCGTTAATTGAGAGTTGATTAATTTGCCCGTGATTCGTGGCGGAGCAGCGGCACAGACGTGATCGAATTAGAGCCGAACGAGTCATTTTCCGCTTGGTTTAAACCTGGCACGAGCGAGAGCGGCGGGGGGCGGGACAGAGAGAGCGGCGGGGGGCGGGTCAGCGGGACGGAGACAGTGGCGCCATAACGAGACAGAGAGAGAGAGGACAGGTGTCCGGCCGCAAAGAGACGCTCTCCACGGGAACGGAGCCATCAGAGCAGAACCGGGAGAAGACACAGACGGGGGTGGGGGGGGGGGGGGGCGGGGGGGGGGCGACTCCAGGATCAATGTGAGAATGTCTCATTTTCAGTGGCGACAATAGAAAGGCAAGTTTATTTGTAGAGCACAATTCATACACAAGGCAATTCAAAGTGCTTTACAGTTGCAAAAAATTAAAGTAAAACAGATCAAATCAATAAAATATCAATTACAGTAAAAGGCGAGATACTTTCAGTTGTTATGCACGGGTAAAAAGAACTGTTTTCAGCCTGGATTTGAACAGCTCTAAATGTAAAGTCTATTCTCTAAGCCACAGGAAGCCAGTGCAGTGCCCCGAGCACTGGCCTAATATGGTCGTATTTCCTGGTTCTTGATGTTGGATAAGTCTCTCCAAGTCTGGTTTTGACACTGTTCCTTCTGATCTTAATGTTTTTCAGATGGTAAAAAGCTGCTGATGTTGTTGCCTTAATGTGTCTGTTTAAGATCAGGTCTGAGTCCATGATCACTCCTAGATTTCAAACCTGATTTTTTGGTTTTAGAGAGAGAGACTCAAGGTGACAAAGGGCGCATGGATAAAACTACCGTAAATTCTCTAATACTGGCCTGTATTCCATTAGCGGCCGGGTCTCTGACAGTGGCCGGGTCTCTAACAGAGGCCGGGTTTGCGGGTGGCGGAGGCAAATTAAAGCCGGTTTCTAAAACAGGCCGGGGCTTTTATTAGAAACTAAAGCAGTAGAAATATTCCCCATGCTAGGAATTTGTCTCATACTGGTGTAAATGAAAACTCACGTGCAGGAAGTAACAAACGGGAACCCGGGCCGAGGGGGACGCTGCGGAGGAGCTAATCCGAGTGTAACTTTGACAATGATTTCACTTTTCAAACCTCCTGTGACCATATTTGGAAACAGGACAAATAACAAATGTTGTGTGACCCTCCAGGGTTTTAATAAAGTCACCATCGCGTCTTCAAAGCACGTCCAGCTGCTCCGTGTGCAGGTCAGTCCCACGTCTCAAAATAACTCCTCCGATCAGTGCGAGCGTCTCGTCTTCTCTCGGGTCAGTCTCATGATCGATCACAAACACAAACGCTCCGTCTAAACTCGCCTTTTACACAAGATAACAACAAATAATCCGGTCCAGTAAAAACGAAACAGAAACCTGCAGTGACATTGATGTCAATGTTCCACAAACAGCAACAAAACACTTCCTGTTGTCCCGACAAAATAAAAGGCGTCAATGTTCCAGCCGCTGGGAGAGGGTTTGAAATGTTAATTAATAAATGAACCTAGTATTTTAGGTACAAATGGACACAAATCTCGTTTTTCTTCATTTTCCTGGTCGTCCGTTTTGCTCAAATACAAATAAAGGCCTGTCTCTAATTGTGGCCTGGTTCCAATAAAGGCCTGGTCCTAGATGCCCTTGAGTAAATAAAGGCCCCGGCCGATATTAGAGCATTTACAGTACTTTTTTACCTGTGGCATTTCTTCACCAAAGGATGTATCAGCGACGCAAACCAAAGCAAAACAAAGAAAAATAGAGAATAAGCTCTGATCTGGAGAGGGGAAAACAGGCATCTTTGTCCACACAGAAAAGCACAAGCATTCTGGGAATCGAACCACTCATCCACCGTCATTAAGCCAAACATCAGGTCAAACATCTGCAGAGCGACAGCAAAAGGCCCATTTCTGCCCCGAAGCTCCGCCTGTTCCTCAGAAAGTCCTGTCCCGTAAACCCATTGGCTCCATAACACGTTACGTCACATTTCAACAGTAAAACGCCTCTATTTATACCTCGCAGACGTAGGAGCGGCCATTACTCCTCTCTAATGGAGCGTGAGGCCGTCCCGGTCCGACCCCGGGACTGTGCTTTGTTTGTTTTTGTTTTACGGACCGTCTGGAAGAGCCTCGAGGCGGCGTACGGGAAAACCACCGCCCAATTAGCGCGCGGCGCCCGCTGTGATGTCACACACGCAGCATGTGCGGCACGTTCGGGCGAGCTCGGCGGCAATTACGAGCAAATGGGAGAGAGCGGCTCTGTTTTTCCACGAGGAGGGGGAGGGGGAGGGGGATGAGGAGGAGGAGGAGGAGGAGGAGGGGGAGGAAGAGAGAGGAGGAGAGAGGAGGAGGGGGAGGAGGGGAGAGGAGGAGGAGGCGGAGGAGGAGAGAGGAAGAGATGGGAGGAGAGAGTAGGAGAGAGGAAGAGATGGGAGGGAGAGTAGGAGAGAGGAAGAGAGAGGAGGAGAGATGAGGAGAGAGGAAGAGAGGAGGAGAGAGGAAGAGAGAGGAAGAGAGAGGAAGAGATGGGAGGGACAGGAGGAGAGAGGAAGAGAGGAGGAGAGAGGAAGAGAGAAGAAGAGAGAGGAGGAGAGAGGAAGAGGAGGAGGAGAAGGAGGGGGAGGAGACTGAAGCACTAACGGGAAACTACAGGCAGGTAGTGCGTATGTTCGCGCTGTCCAAACTTATTCCTAACTTTCCTAACAAAGTCACATTTCACAAGTTACAGGGTCAGAGAAAACTCACCTGAAAGCTCATGAAATTTAAACAAAGTGTCTACAATATACTAATGGAGGACAAAAAATGAGGTCCTGATACCAGAAACCGATCCCGTCGTTCCTACAGACTGGAGAATAGTTTAGTGTAAATCCAATATTCCACATAGAGCTGGCTTTATTACAGACGACACTCCCTCAGGATACAGGCTAATGTTGCTAATGTTGCTAATGTTGCTAAACTAGCCGTTAACTCGCGGCTAGCAATTCTGCCGATTCTTACCGTTTTATGCCCAGGGGTTTATTCATCTGTAAAACTAACCCAGCGACTAAAAAGTCCTCAGAAAATGCAAATCTAAGAGATACAGCATGTTTATATTGCAGCAAAACAATCAAAACGCTGAAGCTACTGGGTGAGTTGCCAGAGCCGTTTTTTCCTATAGGCAAACTATGCGAGGTGCGTCGGGCCCCCGCAGCTGCAAGGGCCCCACATCTCAGTCAAACTACGGCGTTGTTTCACTGATTTAATCAAGGCGTTGTCACGGCCTATTTGTCTCAAAGAGGAGCTGAATCCACACGGTTCTCATGCGCAGTCACCAGTAACTCTGGTTCTCTGAATGTGCACAGTCTAAAACGGATTGGGCGAATTCACAGGCTAATTCTCAGAGGTCAGACAGAGATAACCGTCAGGAGCAGGTGTTAGTTTTAAATCAGCGGTTCCCAAACTGTGGGTCACGGACCAGAGGTAAGAGATTATGACCATTTACCATTTTAAAAAGTTGGGAAATAGACTAATACTGTAGTCCTAAATCCCAGTCTGAAAGTGGCTTAGTGGTTAGAGGTTCTCACACAGAGGGGCGGGGCCTGAATTGAGGTCATTATTTTCCACTTCTGCACAGGAACTGTTAAATGGGTTCGCTCTTTATTGAACGGTGTGGATTTTTGCTTAGGGCCCCAGAAGGGCCAGCCCCGGCTCTGTAAGTTACTATAAACACACGAGAAAATCTACACAGAGTTGAAGTAAAGATTTTAAGATAAAATTGAAAATGTTCATTTTGTGTAGAAAGGCCCAACCAGGGACTGGAGTTGAAAATTAGCACTAGCTACAAACTATATTTGCATCGCATCAGTAACAAGCTTTTTTTTGTCAAATAAATCAATAAATAAAAAAAATAAAGGAGAAAAGAGACCATTTATCTGCAGTAATAAGTAACATCTCAATACTATTGTGAAATAAAAATACATAAATGAATAAAGCACTAGCATTGAGAAGCTTTAGGACATGTATCCTTTATTTACTTACTTAAACATGGAGCCACGAGGCTGGGTTCCCACGCTTATTCATTCACAAATATTGACATATTTACGCGTCTTTTGCAAAAGTGCTTCAGATGATGCAAAAATCTAAATATAACCCATGTCCAAAGGAAGGTGCTCTCGCAGGGACACGTTAGAAAATGAGGTTTTCGTTCCACTCTGGCAACAACTTCTCCACTTTAGCAAACTCCAAACTTTACAGTCTTGGACAGAGGGATTTTTAAATATCTAATTCTAGATATTAAATCTCTGCCTGATCTGTTGAGCTTTGAACCCCCAAAAATCAAAGGCCGACTTAGAATTTATTCAAAACTAAAGAAGATCCAAAACCCCCTGAAAACATCTGTCACTGATCTGTGGGTCAATCGTCACTTTTTACTCTCACGTCTGAAGCTTTACCAGAGCTTCGTATCCGTCTCTTTTGTTGAGCGCACACACAGCGGCGCTCAGGTGACATCGGCCCGCGTCTCCATGGCAACAGGAGACAGGACTTTCTCCGTCGCCGGGGGAGAAAATATCTGCAGAAGGAGCAACGATGCAGGAGATAAATACGATTTTTTTTCTCAGCGCTGCATTTCTGTGGAGAGCGCGACCTCAGAGCCTCGTGATGCTCACGCTGAGGCAGCAGGTGGCGCTGTGCTCATGTACCGCCAACGCCACTGACTCAAGATACCAGATGCTTTGGTCCCGTCGTGTTGTCGCTCAGAGGGGGGACAGGGCTCATTCTTCACGTTATTAGAGCTGAATCACATGAAGTACAACATGAAAAGGACAAACGGAGCTTAAACCTGCAGGAGGACAAAGCGCTTTTACACAGAAGCGTCAGACAAGGTCAGACCGTGTCCTGACTGACTATAAACATATTCATCACACAAATAAAGTCAAGCCAAAGTCAGGTCCATGTGGACGTGTTTTCACAGCGAAAAACTGCACTCACATGAAGCTAGCATCGCTTCCCGGTTAGTATTGGTCAGCATTTGAAGTATTTATGGACCGGTGAACCACTTTTCTCCTCTCCATGTATCTGTGTCTTTATTTAGTTAAAGAGGGGGGATTATGCTTTTTTCAGTCACATAGCACCGTCTACATCACACTACAATGAAGACCAAACCTTCTGTTGGTCTGTAACTGCAGTAAATTAGAATAACTGCCTTGTATAAAATGTCTCTCTCAAAATGGCTGTAGTGAATGTCTTGAAATAGGCCTCTGTCTCTTTAAGAACCTCTGAGCCTTTCCGACACGCCCCCTCCACACGCTGTCTGTGGCATCAGTGGGGAGGGGGTTCTGCTGAGGAGCAGTGGTTGGTTACTCGGCTGGTGACGAAAGCTCGGAGGCGTCTCCAGGAGGTGGGGGCGTTCCTAGGAGGACTCAGGCAAACCTATCCCTAAAATGGCCGCCATCAGAGTTTTTACAGATGACTCAAAAATACGTGAATGTGCCAAGGCAACACTTCAGGCATGTTTTTAATGAGAGAATGACATAATAACATGACGTAAAGCTTGAAAAAGTGGATTTTGCATAATACCCCCCCTTTAAAAAACACCCAATTAGGACCAAAACAAGGGTAGAATTTAACAAAGCGAGTAAATGTTAAACTAAAACTGAACTTTTACACATGACTTCAATGCATGAGTTTAAGTTTGCAAAAAAATGGGTCGATCTCAGTCGGATGAAGGCTATGGTGATGTTGCGATATATTGTGGCTTCTCGCGATACGGATATTGCATCAGCTAATATCGAGATACGATATTTTTCGCCATACATTGTGCATTTGTTTTCCCTCTGGCTGCTTCGAACATGACCATATAATAGGGTCAATTCCAAAGATGGCGTGTGTATATGTGTATACATATATACATATATGTATATATGTGTATTTATAGCAAGTTTCCACCTCAACTCAAAGCTAGAGCTCTGGTACCGTTAAACCACATGTGTCAAACACAAGGCCCGCGGGCCATTTCCGGCCCATGATTGCAGAGCATGAAAGTCTCTTGCTAATTCCTGTGCGTACTGCGGAGTTATGCACTAGGGGGGCAGCTTAAATTAAAAAAGGGAAGTCTGGTTCTTGATGACAGATACAACTCCCACCTGAACCGAGCACATTTTCTCCAGTTTGGCTTTACCCAAATCTAAAAGCTTCTTGAAAATAAGCGCCAAAATAGAAATGAAAGCAAGATGTAAACGGACAAAAAAGTTACAAAAACGCCATAGAACACTTACAAGAAAGTGGCAAAAACTGGTTAAAAAAAAGGCAGAAAAAATGGTTGAAAAAGCAGAAGAAAAATGGTCAAAAAAGCAAAAAACAATTGTCAAAAAAGCAGAAAAAACACCATCAGTGACATCAGTGAAGTGATCAAGAGAAATGAGATTAAACTAAAACTATCGATTATTTAAAAAATGTGGTCCTGTTGTGGTTTAAGGTGCAAGATCAAGAGGAATGACATTTGAGACGATAAAATCAGGTTTATCTGATATTTCCAACGACAGTCAGACATTTGTTTATCGTTACTATGACAACAGCTACAATGGGAATAGATAGCTAAACCCAGAATGTTTACAAACAATCAAAGGGTCTAAAACAGTGGATCCAGAACTCTAATGAGAAGAAATAGATGTGGGAGCTAAATCCCCGACCGCCCTGGTGTTTCCCTCATCGGTGTCACTTCTGCCTCAGCGAGTCTCTCTCCTCGCCCGGTTCTAAATCAATGGAGAAGAGCCAAACATAGACACGAGGGTCAGAGGTCGTTCACACGTGCAGCTCCTGTGGGGTCATCGTCAGATACGCTCCGCTCTCTTCTCTAATGTCCCAGTGGGGCTCGCGTTTATCTCCGTCCAAACAGAGCCGTCCCTTCCACGCACCGCGGAGTCCGTCAGCATCGATGCACAGGGAGGAACCACGAGGAACCACGGGGAACCAGGGGAACCATGAGGAGGGGACACGAGCTGCTCATGACATCAGCAGGTGTTCGTGGGATGACCAAATGAAGGGAGGGGAACTAAACCAGGAAGTACCCGAGACCGAGAGGCCCTGTGACCTGTCCTCATCTAAACGGACGACGTGAAGGGTGATCAATGTCGGGTCAAGTGAATCCCGGACAGATGCGAGGCCGGCAGGAGGTGATGGGAAGATGATCACACAGAAATCGATCACTGTGTCAGGCGACTCCTTCCAGAAACAACAAAGTCACAACGTTTAGCTCTGGTTTGGTATCGATCCATCACAGAGTGCGACGTCACGACAGGAACCTGAACCGAGCACATTTTCTCCAGTTTGTCATTGCCCAAATTGAAGCTTCTTGAAAAAAGCAAGAAAAAAGGCACAAAAAATGACAAGAAAACGATGGAAAATGTGACACACTCAATAAAAAAGTGGCAAAAATGCAACAAAAAAAGCCACAAAAAGAGCAGCAAAAAAGTGATCAAAAAGCGATGTTAAAAGATCCATTTAGATCAAGCGTTTAGATTTGGATAAAGCCAAGCTCTATAGGATTTGAAACAGCCATAACGCATTCATGTTGTGTTTTCCGAATTTAAAGGTGCACTATGCAACTTTTGAAGTGAAAAAAAATCTTAATATTTGTAGATATTTGACTTGTAGTGACTTTATACTGTAGGTGCAGCGTGGCACCTTTGCTTTCCCTCACAGTGGCGTCTATGATGCTCCAGAATTAATTGTTTTGGGGTTTCTGGACACTTTCTGGTACAAACCTGGCTAACGGCAGAGTGCTGTGTGCGCTCGAATCATTTGGAACTGCAGCAGCCTGAGGACCATGGCCGAAGTTTTCACATGGATTTGGGACCAGTCACAGAACGAGGAGGGACGGTGAGAACAATGACGTGCTACATACAGAAGCTTGTTTGTTTATGGATGAAAAAAAGTTTAAAAAGTGTATTTACTGATCCAACATGTCTGCAGACGCAACGCTATTTTTCGATCACACTTTAGACCGTTTTCTCAGATACGATGATACGATTGGCAATGGCTACGTGCAGACACATATGATGGACATTCAGCACAATGAATGCATGATTGTAAACCCATAGTGCAAACCCATAAAAACAACTGATCCTGGAGCGTCAGAAAGGCCACTGTGAGGGAAAGCAAAGGTGCCACGCTGCACCCATAAAGCCACTGAGTCACTAAAAGGTCAAATATACACAAATATTAAGATTTGGTTTTTTTTCACTGCAAAAGTTGCATAGGGCGCCTTAAAATCTGAACAGCTGCTAGTGACTCCTTGTCTCCATGTCCTGCATATGGAGTTTCAAAATAGACTCAAACACCTTAGTTTGGAGCCTCAGCTTTGATATTTTACATTTTATAATTTGAAAATATGTCTCTGTAAGAATTAAATTGTGAAATGCAGGGGAAAGAGCTCCTCCTGCTGGCAGCTTTAGGAAAAACATTCTCAAAATGGATACGGTGAGCGGCTCCAGTGATAAACACTTCAGTGTCCATAATGTTGGATCTTGGGCTTTAAAAATGTGGAGGTCAGTTCTTGGGTTTGGACAATGACGTGACCAGGAAGTACAGAACGAGGCGCTGACGCCGTAGAAGAAGAAACAGCCACGGATAAAGAGAAAGATAATGGATGTACTTTAAACACTGAGAGACACGAGCCTGATTTTGATTTTGAGATTCAGGGTCTTCTTGTGTTAAACTTCCCCATCAGATCAGGTGTTTTCAATTTTTTTTTGACAGTTTCACACAGTTTTACCACAATATCGGAGACCGTTTTGTTTTCTCAGTCAGAAGATCTTTAGATGATGAAGAAAAGTCCAAAGTGAACGTGTTTTGGTCCGTTCTGGAGTTGTTCCTCTCGCTGGTCTGCGTGGGTCCCGGTTTCCTCTCTGTACATTCCTGCGCTCAGCGGGAGATGTTTACATTTGAGGGAGAAGTCACGGGGTTCAAAACAGACTCACAAAAAGAAAGAGGCAGAGACTGGGTTCAGGACGTTTTCAAACCCTTTTATTTTGAAAACGCTGCACGGATTGATGGCTTTAATCTGTCATTTTTTGCTAGTTTTAACCTCTTAACTCCCGCCTGAACCGAGAGCATTTTCTCCAGTTCAGCTTTACCCAAATCCTGAAGGCCAGTGTTACTCCTCATTTGAAAGCTAAGATCTACAAAACTCATCTGAATGGATCTTTTTCCTCACGTCATCAGATTTTTTTTTCCCATCATTTTTTTGGGGGGGTTTTCAAGTCATTTTTGTAACTTTTTTGTAGATTTTTGTCACATTTGTCCTTTTTTTGTCAAATTTTTGTACATTTTTTGTCAAATTATTAGGACATTTTTGCCACTTTTTCATCATTTTTGCATAATTTTTTTGTCAATTTTTTTCCACTTTTTGTTATTTTTTCGTCAATTTTTTGTACATTTTTTGTCATTTTTTTGTCATTTTTTGTGACATTTTTGCCACTTTTTCATAATTTTTTGGTCAATTTTTTGTCTTTTTTTTTGGTCCATTTTTTTGTCAGCTTTTTGTCTAAGTTTTCTCACTTTTTTGTCACATATTCATCATTGTTTCGTCTCAGTTCTGTCGCTATTTTCTCACCTTTTTTCCAGAAGCTTTTGGATTGGGGTAAAGCCAAACTGGAGAAAATGTGCTCGGTGCAGGTGGGAGTTAAGGGGTTTTAACCCTTAACATGAAAAAAAACAAACTCTCCCTTTGCGATGCTTTCATTCACAAATTATCCAACCGTTTCCAACCTGGACGTAAGTTTTGTAACATCTCATTCCTGCCTGATTTTATGAGCTTTAAATATGCGAAACAAAAAAACATTGAAAATCCCCTCTGAGAAACTCTTTGTCACTGTAACATGAAGAAACTGAGAGCATGACATAACGGCTGTAAGTGCCCGCGAGGTTTATCCCAGTCCGGGGGGGGGGGGGGGGGGGGGGGGGCTCTTTGTGTCCAGCTGTTGGCGTGCGGGCGCTGTGTCCCGTGGCGTGGCTTTAGCGCAGATAAAGGAACAGTGAGGTGATGTCAGGCTTTACATTAACAACAGACGCATTAGCAGAACAGAGGTCAGGACATCTGCCGCAGACCGGACACGCCCACAACTGTGTGAGGAGGAAGTTATTTACACATGTGAAATAGAGCTCCACAGTCCCGCCCCTTGCAGTCCTGTTGCTCCGGGTCCGGAAGCAAAAAATCCCTGTCTACACGACCGTCGATTTTCCAAAAATTCTAAAAGTATTAAGAGTTTAACGTCACCGCAAAAGCTAATCAGCTCTGTAGCAATTTGTGACCATAAAATGTTCAATCCAAAAAGAAGACATAATGTTGAAGAAAAGGCAAAGGTACAAGGCTGTGACATAATTCACTTCCTGACTATAGAAACTCCGTATCCCAAGAACCATTGCGACATCGCGCCCGCTGGTCAAGGCAACCAGGTTTTCAGCAAACACGGCGAGTTTCTTTTACTTTGCAGACAAAAGTTCTAGATTATTTCACTATTAAACCATCTGAATCCTGCTAATTGGAATAAAAATGATCGGTGGTTCGTTTAATTGGATCGTTGGGAACATTATTTTGACGTTTTTCTTACTATCAGTGTTAGATCTGGATAAAACGTCAACTATCTGCCTGCATTATGTTTGAATACATTGTTTATAATATGTCGTCTACATTACAATAAATAAACACGTGTGGGAACGTGAAGCTCCACCAATCAAAAGCCTCGTAGTAGATCATGGGACTCCCGAGCATCCTGGGTAATGTAGTTCTAGGACGAAGGCTCGCAGTTAAACTGTATTTTTTCGTAAACTAGATGGATCTCATACGTGCTTTTTTCACCTGCGTCTGACTTTGCGGTCGCTTTAGAACCACAGAGCTGGATTCAGCCCAAGCTGACAGAGTTACGGAGTTAAAGACTTTATTCCAAATCAATACGGTCTCAAAGCAAGGGGAGTTTTACTTCCGGACCGGAGAGGAGGCGGGACTGTGGAGCTCTATACTCAAGCTCATCTAAGTCCCGCCTTCTACGACATCACCGACTTTTGTCCATAACGTTGGATCGGAAAAAGAGACACTTGTGGTATTTAGTGTTGCAAAATAGAGATTTCAAACTCCATCTACACCTCCGGGAAACTGTGCAACATCGCGGACAAGGTTTCCCAGACAAGGTTTTTTTTTCTTTTTCTTTTAAGAATCTCTAGATTATAACCGTGATTTGATTCCATATCTGACAAAATCCTTTGGGTCTAAATTTAATCTAATTAAATTAATATTTAGAGCTGCACAAGACACTTAAAACAGTACTAAGTAACTCTCGCCCCTGGAGGCCATAAGCGCCACTGCTGGTGTCGTAGCATTTTGCGTTTTTTACTCATTAATTGTCCGTGAGAGTAAATCCTACCCTGACAGGAAAGACAAAGGGACAGAGGGATATTGTTCATCCAATTACACAATGGAGACAATTTTTTTCACTCAAACTTGGCTGTAAATACTGTTTAAGTGGCGCTAGCTCTTTGCCCATTAGCCTGTTAGCTTCTTCTTAGTGATTCCATTAGTGTGTATTGGTGACTCCGACCTAGTGCAGGAAAGTTGCAATTGTGGTTTCCTGGCCAGAGACACCAAGGGGAGATGAACTGACCCTCCAATCATTATTTAACACTTGTATTACCCCCAGAGGAACTATGGAAAAGGATTTATGAAGGTAAACAAGTTGCTTAGTTCTGCTTTAAGTTGAATTACAGAAATAAATGAACTTTTGTTGTTTGTAATTGTAGTATTGTGGGGTCGGGGGTCCTGTAAATTTGCCTAAAAGGTCACTATGTCTTGCCTCTGGTTGACCTTCGGGACCGGTCCTCCTCCTGCTGCGGGGAGTGTGGACTATGTGACGAGTGGGGTGTTCGTTTATCTAACTTATGACAACCCTAATAATTACTCTGTTTCATAAATTAAATATCAACGCATTGAGTTCTCTTGTCATTCAGATAAAAAGTCCCTGTGTCATGTCGTGTGGGGTTAATGATAATATGATCGTGATGATGGATTAATGGAAACACAGATGTAGGGATTCTGTTCTGACGTCTCATGAAGTGCTAACTCTGATCAGTAAGACCCGCTTTAGCAGCTCCTCTTTTCTCGCCTGCTGCTCCTGTCGTCTCCTCGTCTGACTCATCCCGGCACCGTGTGTGAAGCTAATGACGAAGAACAAACCCGTAGTAGAAACATGTGCACTTTTCCTACATCAACAACTAAGCTAGGTAAACAGCTACAACGCTAACAAGGTTTAAACTTGGACCAAAGAAAACCTGGGACTAAACCAGATCCAAATAAGACTAAACACAGAAACCAGGTCAGTGCCAGCTCCAGATTAAACTGAGGGTGGATAAGAGTTTCAAAAGGGTGCGACTCGAGATTATCGCCTTTAAAATCGGGTGGCCACTAAAACTGAGGGTGCAATGATGTGTGTCATGATGTAGCTGTATGTGGCTAACAGCAGCTAAAGCAGGAGGAGCTAACGCTGTTTGTGTCATGATGTAGCTGTATGTGGCTAACAGCAGCTAAAGCAGGAGGAGCTAACGCTGTTTGTGTCATGATGTAGCTGTATGTGGCTAACAGCAGCTAAAGCAGGAGGAGCTAACGCTGTTTGTGTCATGATGTAGCTGTATGTGGCTAACAGCAGCTAAAGCAGGAGGAGCTAACGCTGTTTATGTCATGATGTAGCTGTATGTGGCTAACAGCAGCTAAAGCAGGAGGAGCAAACGCTGTTTGTGTCATGATGTAGCTGTATATGGCTAACAGCAGCTAAAGCAGGAGGAGCTAACGCTGTTTATGTCATGATGTAGCTGTATGTGGCTAACAGCAGCTAAAGCAGGAGGAACTAACGCTGTTTATGTCATGATGTAGCTGTATGTGGCTAACAGCAGCTAAAGCAGGAGGAGCTAACGCTGTTTGTGTCATGATGTAGCTGTATGTGGCTAACAGCAGCTAAAGCAGGAGGAGCTAACGCTGTTTATGTCATGATGTAGCTGTATGTGGCTAACAGCAGCTAAAGCAGGAGGAGCAAACGCTGTTTGTGTCATGATGTAGCTGTATATGGCTAACAGCAGCTAAAGCAGGAGGAGCTAACGCTGTTTATGTCATGATGTAGCTGTATGTGGCTAACAGCAGCTAAAGCAGGAGGAACTAACGCTGTTTATGTCATGATGTAGCTGTATGTGGCTAACAGCAGCTAAAGCAGGAGGAGCTAACGCTAACGCTGTTTATTTCATGATGTAGCTGTATGTGGCTAACAGCAGCTAAAGCTAACACTGTTTGTGTCATGATGTAGCTGTTTGTGGCTAACAGCAGCTAAAGCTAACACTGTTTGTGTCATGATGTAGCTGTATGTGTCTAACAGCAGCTAAAGCTAACACTGTTTGTGTCATGGGGAGTGTGAATGCTACAATGTATTTTTTTTTTTTTTTTTTTTGGAAGGAAGTGGGTGTGAGAGAATGTTTTTAAATCTGTAAAGCACTTTGTGTTACATGACATGTATGAAAAGCGCTATACAAATAAAATTGATTTGATTTGATTTGATGTAGCTGTATGTGGCTAACAGCAGCTAAAGCAGGAGGAGCCATCCTCAATGCCACTGGGGCGACCTGTAGTGATCTGCCAGGACATGCAAACTCCACACAGAAAGGTCAGGTGGGACCCATCCAGGTGTGAATCGAACCTGGGACCTTCTAGCTGTGAAGCACGAGCACAAACCACTGTGCCATCGCAGCAGCCAAAGAGCAAGGTCAAGATTAAGATCTGGACCCTGTGTTGCCCCGTTTTGCCTGGGTGAGCAGAGACGGCCGCGCTGGCCCTCACAGCCCATGAGGGTCAGTGGCACCGCGAGCCTGTCGTTATTGTGAAGTGGGCGGAGCCACCAGGCTCACTGTAAACACTCACAGATCTGATACAGACAAGTCGTACGGTCAGATGCTTCTGCTGCTCCATGAGGATGTTATTGAGATGGAGGATGAGCTGCTCTGACCCCTAACCCCGACCTGTTTTAACCCTAAAGCCCTAATCACTTCCTCCACATCTGCGCGGCAGAACTGCACTTCCTCCACTGCGGCGAGAGGAGGCTGCGGCGTATCTATCTATCTATCTATCTATCTATCTATCTATCTATCTATCTATCTATCTATCTATCTATCTATCTATCTATCTATCTATCTATCTATCTATCTATCTATCTATCTATCTATCTATCTATCTATCTATCTAACACGGCTAAAACACGACTCGGACTCTTAAAGTGACCGTGTGCCTTTTCTGCGGCGTCAGTGAAAGCGTCTGAGGCGAAGGATCCTTCACACGGGGACGAAGTGTTTAGTAACTTTTTGTTTGAGCGTGAGTGACATCTGCCGCTCCGTCCATCTGCTCCTGATCTGATGAGCGGCAATCCAGTGTCCGGCAACATTACGTAATCACAGACTTATGTAAGGACGAGGAGAGCGGGAGGGAAGGAAAGAGCAGCTACAGTTTTATCACCGCAGCAGAAAAAGTTCTTACGGACTCGGAGGCGCTCATTTTAACAAAACCTTTTCACAGACTACGACTGGACTGAGGCTAAACTTTTGTCCAGTTTATTTCCCTATTTCATGTCCCAATTTGTTCTTCTTTTTTTCCCCTGCCTTTTCCTGCCTGCTCTTTTCTCCTTTATTTCAGCTCCGTGTGGATGGGCGATACCGATACTTTTGGGGTCATTGTTGTCGATACCGATACCGATACCGATACTGGTCATTTCATATGCGTGAATGGATTTCAATCAATATACATCTCTAAAATGGGTAATTATATATAATTAACTGGTCAGTTAAAGTTATACTTTAACTGGTTAATTAAACATTACTAATGTGAAATTGAATACATGAACAAAATTTAAATTAATACTTAAATGACAAACAGAACCTAAACCAGAATGATATGCCCGGCTCAGTTCAATCCTTTGCTGTTGTGACTGTTTTGGCTCAGAACAAAGAAATAAATCATCCTTTTGTGTTGATAATTGCTTCTTTTTACATATGCAAATAAGTATCGATACTTTATGCCCAAAATCGATGCTTAAAAAATAGCCGTTTGGTATCGATATATCGATACTTTGGTATCGATCCGCCCATAGTAACTTATCCAGTAGCTTCAGCATTTTCATTGTTTTGCTGCAGCTCATTTTGGCAAAATATAAACATGCTGTATCTCTTTAATTTGTATTTTCTGAGGACTTTTTAGTCGCTGGGTTAGTTTTTCAGATGAATAAACCCCTGGGCGTAAAACGGCGTAAGAATCGCCAAAACTATCGGCTGCTAGTTAGTTGCTAGTTAGCATCATTAGCTTGTATCTTGTAAACACTGCAGACGCTGCAGCACTAACAACATTTAGCTCTGGTTAAATCCAGCACAGACTCTGATTTCGGGAGTGTCGTCTGTAATAAAGTCAGCTCTATGAATATTGGATTTACACTAAACTATTCTCCAGTTTGTTGATATTTTCTCTCCTCAGTGGAACTGCTCCAAAACATGATTAAAAAGTGATAAAAAAGCAAAGAAGGAGTGACAAAAGAGCGCAAAAAAAATGCCAAAAACATGCCGGGAAAGCAACATTAACACAATTAAAAAAAGTGACAAAAACACATCTAAGTGACAAAACAAGACAAACAAACCTACGATAACACAACAAAAATGTGACATAAACTCTCCAAAAACAAAAAATCATAATCAGTTTTGTAGGTCTTTGGCCGACAGTCTGTGAGCTCCAGTTCAGAAGCTTTTAGATTTGGGAAAAGCTGAACGGGAGAAAATGTGCTTGGTTAAAGGGGCTGGATGCAAGTTGGCCATTTTATACTCACTACTGCCACCTCAGGTCATACGTGTAACTGCAGCTTCTATATTAAGCTTGTGCATGACGGCACATCAGTAACAACTTTCTGAGTGACAGTGCAGGATTTTAGAGGCAGTTGTGGTGAACAGATCTGAGCTCATTCTACACATGAGGACATGGAGGAACATGTGGGGGGAGGAACATACTTGGTTTTAACATTTTTAAACTCCGTATAGTCCCTTTAAGGCGGGGGTTAAGAGGGAAATGTGCATCATTTCCCCTTAATGACAACAGGGATCTCCTCTGCGTTGAGGTGCACGGGCTGTAGTTGGGACTAAGATTAGTTTAAAATATGAAACCAATGTCAAAGAAGCAAACACATTTATACCTTTATATGCCCGACTGATTTTTTCATTCATTGGGGGGTTAAATTGAGCAGCTCTGAATATTGGAGTAAATACACCTATGATCAGTGCATCTCTGTTTCGATCCAAGTTGATCTTCCATTAGTACCTGGGTGTTCACCTCAACAATAAACTGGACTGTTAATGACTCTGTGGCCTCTGTTCTCCACTACGCTGCCGTGTGCTGGGCCCCGGGCCGCACAGAGCGCGACAAGAACAGGCTGAACAAGGAGGTCAGGAGGGCCAGCTCCGCCCTGTGCTGCCCCCTGGAGGACAGGAGGGTGTTAGCCAAGCTCAACCCCATCATGGACAACACCTCCCACCCACTGGGACTGTAGAGGAGCTGGGCAGCTCTTTCAGTGGAAGACTGAGACTCCCTCAGGTCCTTCATCCCCACTGCTGAGGATCTTTTTCCTCACGTCATCAGATTTTTTTTCCATCATTTTTTTGTTGGGTGTTCAACTCATTTTTGTATCTTTTTTGTCTTTTTTTGTCAGTTTTTGTCACATTTTTCTCATTTTTTTCGTCAATTTTTTGTCAGTTTTTGTCACATTTTTGTCATTTTTTCGTCATTTTTTTGTCTTTTTTTGTCTTTTTTTTGTCTTTTTTTTGTCTTTTTTTTGTCTTTTTTTTGTCATTTTTTTGTCATTTTTTTGTCATTTTTTGTCATTTTTTCGTCATTTTTTTTCACATTTTGTCACATTTTTGTCATTTTTTCGTCATTTTTTTGTCATTTGTTTGTCATTTTTTTGTCATTTTTTTTGTCATTTTTTGGTCATTTTTTCGTCATTTTTTTTCACATTTTGTCACATTTTTGTCATTTTTTTGTCATTTTTTCTTCAATTTTTTGTAAATTTCTTGTGACATTTTTGCCACTTTTTCATCAATTTTTTGTCACTTTTTTGTCAATGTTTTCTCACTTTTTTGTCATATTTCCATCATTGTTTTCATCTCAGTTTTGTTGCTATTTTCACAGCTTTTTTTCCAGAAGCTTTTGGACTGGGGTAAAGCCAAACTGGAGAAAATGTGCTCTGTTCAGGTGGGAGGTAAGGGGTTAATGGTAAATAATACATAAAGATACATTTATAAAGTATCTGACTCACGTGTGATTGAAAGGAGAGCGACGTGAGGACATTATGACGTTAAAGCTAAATAACACTGTGAGTTTCTGTGTCCGCTCTTTATTTAACGTTACTCTGATCCAGATCTTGGCTGTCGTGCTGTTTCCTGCTCGTGCTTGTTCTCGCGTGTCGCTCAGGCTCCTTCATCCTTCAGTATAATCAACATAATCCCAGCCTCCATTTACAACGTAAGCCCATTGTGATGCTCCCAGTCACTTAGAGCTGGACTTTATGGAAAACACGCCATGTGCCATCTGCTGATTTTAAGGCTTTTCAATTTGAACTTCATAATCTGGGTCTGTTTTCTGATTCGGGCGTGTGTTACAGAGGAATCAGGACCACGGCTTTGAACTGCAGAAAGTCCCACTGGCCCAGAGAGGATCTTTGTAGCCGTGGGATTTTCTGCTCTTTTTGGTGAACTCGATCTTCAGTTTGATTTTTGATTCAGGTTCTAAGTTACCTCCGACAACGCCACAGGAGATTTAAAGTGCACATTTATATGGATCACATGGGTAAATAACAGGAAGTGACGGATAGTGAGGTCAAGCTCCACAGCCTCTATCTATGTCACTTCCTGTCAGTGTCCAAGAAGGAAGTGAAACAATAGACGTCACAAAAATGTCAAACTAAAGAAAGCTGGGTGTATTTTTATTCTTATCTTGAATATAATTGTGTCCAATGTGTCATATTCACTTTGACCCCGAAAATAATAAACATTGAGGGCACAGGTTTGTTGAACTGAACGGACATGAGGCCAGTTTTAACCTGTTTCCTGCAGGTTTAGGGTTGTAGGTTTAGATTTATTTTGGGTAAGCAATAATGCAAATCCAAATCTCTCTTTTCTTTTTAATAATTGTTCTAGATTTAATGGTTTTGCTCCTCACCCAGATCGAAATCAATTTACAGCATTTGATTTATTTATCAACTCTATTATTATTTCAACTGGAGTATGTTTGTTGGTGGGGCCCCGCCCACTGAGCCCCCCCTCTGATTGGCCCCTGGGCTGTGGCTCAGTGTCTGCAGTTTGGGCCTGGCTGGACTGAGCAGAGAAAGTTCTCTGGGCTGCACAAAGTTCACAAACTTTAATCCGGAGCTTCTGGAGGACGGAGTTTGAGAGTCTGTCTTATGCTGCATTTGTTACAATTACAACACCGTGTCATCGCTTCATTAAACCTCATCTTTTTAATTTCTGATTTTGAGCTTTTTCTGTGAATGTGAGGCCAAATTTCATCCAATAAAGAGCGAAACCTGAGAAGCTCAGAAGCTGTTGCTCTCATTCATGTGATGGGAAACGGAGTCTGTAGGACCACGCTTGGATTTTTGGACAAGATTCTCAAAGACAGATTGTGAGAAATATGTATCAATCCTTATGCAAAGAGCTGCATTATATCACACATAACTAAACATGCAAAGAGCTGCATTATATCACAGATAACTAAACATGCAAAGAGCTGCATTATATCACACATAACTAAACATGCAAAGAGCTGCATTATATCACAGATAACTAAACATGCAAAGAGCTGCATTATATCACAGATAACTAAACATGCAAAGAGCTGCATTATATCACAGATAACTAAACATGCAAAGAGCTGCATTATGTCACAGATAACTAAACATGCAAAGAGCTGCATTATATCACAGATAACTAAACATGCAAAGAGCTGCATTATATCACAGATAACTAAACATGCAAAGAGCTGCATTATATCACAGATAACTAAACATGCAAAGAGCTGCATTATATCACAGATAACTAAACATGCAAAGAGCTGCATTATATCACACATAACTAAACATGCAAAGAGCTGCATTATATCACACATAACTAAACATGCAAAGAGCTGCATTATATCACAGATAACTAAACATGCAAAGAGCTGCATTATATCACACATAACTAAACATGCAAAGAGCTGCATTATATCACACATAACTAAACATGCAAAGAGCTGCATTATATCACACATAACTAAACATGCAAAGAGCAGCATTATATCACACATAACTAAACATGCAAAGAGCTGCATTATATCACACATAACTAAACATGCAAAGAGCAGCATTATATCACACATAACTAAACATGCAAAGAGCTGCATCACACATAACTAAACATGCAAAGAGCTGCATTATATCACACAAAACTAAACATGCAAAGAGCTGCATCACACATAACTAAACATGCAAAGAGCTGCATTATATCACACAAAACTAAACATGCAAAGAGCTGCATTATATCACACATAACTAGGGCTGGGTACCGTTAAACGGTTCCTACTTGGTACCGACCGAAAAGCTCCGGTAGGGGGCGGTATCGAAAAACTTTTTTTTTTTCGGTGCTAATTTTCGGTACTTTTTCTCTCCAAACATCAATAAATGATCCACAGTGAGTCTAGAAAAGCCTGAACTCATGAGCAGCTTCAGCACAAATGCAGAAGCGAAACGAAGCTGTAACTTACTCACACTTCAGTCGTTATCAGAGATGGCAGAGCCGCAGTCTGAGCCAGGACTAAACCAGGACTAAACCAGGACTAGTAAACTGGTTAAAAACCAGGACTAAACCAGGACTAAACCAGGACTTACAGTCAACTGGTTAAAAACCAGGACTAAACCAGGACTGAATAAGAAACTAGACTCTTAGACAAATAGAAAAGCAGTGACAACGAGAACCACATGGGCTTTACCTTTAGCTTTACCTTTAGCTTTAGCCCCAGAGCCTGAAGTTACTGCTGTTGTTTAAACTCCAGCTGCCCCGGAGCGTTTGGGATCAAAGATTGTTTCTGGAAAAGGTGAGCGCTCACTCTGCATTAGCCATGTTTGGAACAGTTATGGTGCATTGTTAGTGACAGAGTGAGCGCTCTCACTATGTCACAGATCTGTGACGTGTGAGGAGCTTTCACTGTGGAACAGCTCAGTGAGTTTAGAAAAGTTTGTCTTCAGTAAACGGTCCTGATGTGGATCTGGTCTGTTCCTGCAGCTCAGGAGGGAATAATGTCCTTTCTCTCTTTTTATCACGGCTTTAGTGGGAATTCTGCTCAAAACATGAAGTTACAGGTGACGCTGCTGCGCCTGTTTTCTGATCTGATTTGGACTTGCTCCTGAACCATATTTTTCCTGCACATTATTTTAACTCAATTAAAATAACATAGGCACCGTTAAGGCACCGGTACCGAAAAGCAGGTATCGTTAAAGTAGTGGCATCGAGAAAAAACAATCGGTACCCAGCCCTACACATGCTAACTAAACATGCAAACAGTGTTGTTTTTGGCCCTTTTAGTTTTAGTCTTAGTCTTAGTCTTTTGGACAAAAAATGCATTTAGGTTTAGTCACATTTTAGTAATTTCAAAATGTGATAGTTTTAGTCACGTTCAGTCAGACGAAAATTAAAAAGGTTTTTGTCAAGTTTTTGTCTGTTTCATTATAAGAAGTTGTAATTAATTTCGATAAGTCTTGGAAATTGGGATAAATAATAGCTTCTATCGGCTTTCTATAGCTTTTGACAAACAGATGACACCACGATAGGCGCTGGCAGAAGTGTTAGGTCTAACTGTGAACAGCACTTTTCCCAAAAGCGCCCGCTCTCCTCGTCCTCGGATCATCGCTTCGAGATTTTTTTTTATTTTTTACCAACAGCGCTGTCTGCACATACGTGCTTTCTGTGTTCATACGCCACAGTACTGAAAACTGTACTGAGAAAATATAGTCCCTGTGACCTGGATGTCAGACGCTCCGAGGAGGATGTACGCGAGCAGTGACCGCACGCCACGGGCAGAGAGAGAAAGAGGCGCCGCTGCCCGGGCGCATCATGAGCAGCACGGCGCCGCTCCGGGTCACGTTTACCGTGTGTTCTCTCACTCCGCGCACAAACTCTGTTTGTGAACGATCTGACCAAAAACTTTCTCCCATTTTTGTCTCGTCTCATTGACGTAAACTCGTAAACGTCTCTTCATGTTCTAGTCCCCAAAGAGCTCATTTTAGCTCATCATCGTTACGTTATCGACGAAAACAACACTGCATACAAAGAGCCGCACTCTGATTGGCCAAGAGCCGCGTGTTCGCCTCTCCTGCACAAAGTCAGAGATACAGAAGCCCTTGGAGGATCCTTCGCCAGGAGGTTCACTTACTTTCCCCACGCTGTCCTGTGAATGTTTCCATGTTATGGCCGGTAAAAAGATGATGACATGTAATGGTTTGGATGGTTTTAGTTCATGCAGACACGGTTTACTCCTTCTAGTGATTTTAATAAAGATCAGACCACATTTTATGACCAATTTAGGCAGAAATGTGAGAAATATTGTTGGTGTTGTGAAGTGCTATCCTCACCCTGACCCTAAGGTGCAGGTCACAGGTTAAAGAAAGTTGGAAAGTCCATTAGAGCGGGAACGTCCGGAGCCTGAACTTCCTCCAAAACATGTTCAATATTTACGACTGTTGCTCCTTTGAGTGACGCAGCTTCAGCCCCCGGCGCGTCCAGCTTCCTGCTTACTTATTCATGAGGCCGTCCGATCCCTCTCTCCTCTTGTTTCCTCCCCCCCCCCGACCCCCATCCCCCTCTCCGGCCCCCGGCTGTGTCCCCCGGGGGCCCCCTCTGTCTCCTCTCATCCCTCTGAAGCGCCGGGGTCGGGCCGTGTGACTCAGAGGCTGAATGTCACCGAACACTCCGACAGAAATAGCTGCGCTGGATAAAAATAGACTCGTCAGGGAGAAGCTGAGGACGAGGTCTTTCAAAAAAACCAGAACGTCCTCAGAACCTCCTGGACGCTACGACAACGGCGCTCAGGTCATGTTTTAACAAGGTCCAGTTCAGTCCAGTTCAGTCTGGGGTTTTCCTCGGACCAAACCACGACTCACACTCAGATGTTTATCACAAACTCTTCGGCTTGAATCTCAGAGCCTCTTTGAATTC
>NC_136863.1:3625893-3692763 GCF_951799975.1 Gobius niger | reverse complement strand
CCTCTCTCCTCCTCTTTCCTCCTCTCTCCTCCTCTCTCCTCCTCTCTCTTCCTCTCTCTTCCTCTCTCTCCTCTCTCCTCCTCTTTCCTCCTCTCTCCTCCTCTCTCCTCCTCTCTCCTCCTCTTTCCTCCTCTTTCCTCCTCTCTCCTCCTCTTTCCTCCTCTCTCCTCCTCTTTCATCCTCTCTCCTCCTCTCTCTTCCTCTCTCCTCCCTCTCTCCTCCTCTCTTCTCTCTCCTCTCTCTTCCTCTCTCCTCCCTCTCTCCTCTCCTCCTCTCTCCTCCTCTCTCCTCCTCTCTCCTCCTCTCTCCTCCTCTCTTTTCTCTCCTCCTCTCTCTTCCTCTCTCCTCCCTCTCTCCTCTCCTCCTCTCTCCTCCTCTCTCCTCCTCTCTCCTCCCTCTCTCCTCTCTCCTCTCTCCTCTCTCCTCCTCTCACCTCCTCTCCTCATCTCTCCTTCTCTTTCTTCCTCTCTCCTCTTTCCTCCTCTTTCCTTCTCTCTCCTCCTCTCTCCACCTCTTTCCTCCTCTCTCTTCCTCTCTCCTCTCTCCTCCTCTCCCTCCTCTCTCCTCTCTCCTCCTCTCTCCTCCTCTCCCCTCCTCTCTCTTCCTCTCTCCTTTTTCCTCCTCTCTCCTCCTCTCTCCTCCTCTCTCTTCCTCTCTCCTCCTCTCTCTTCTCTCTCCTCTCTCCTCCTCTCCCCTCCTCTCTCCTCTCTCCTCCTCTCTCCTCCTCTCCCCTCCTCTCTCTTCCTCTCTCCTTTTTCCTCCTCTCCCCTCCTCTCTCCTCTCTCCTCCTCTCTCCTCCTCTCCCCTCCTCTCTCTTCCTCTCTCCTTTTTCCTCCTCTCTCCTCCTCTCTCCTCCTCTCTCTTCCTCTCTCCTCCTCTCTCTTCCTCTCTCCTCTCTCCTCCTCTCCCCTCCTCTCTCCTCTCTCCTCCTTCTCTCCTCTCCTCTCTCTTCCTCTCTCCTCCTCTCTCTTCCTCTCTCCTCTCTCCTCCTCTCCCCTCCTCTCTCCTCTCTCCTCCTTCTCTCCTCTCCTCTCTCCTCCTCTCACCTCCTCTCCTCATCTCTCCTTCTCTTTCTTCCTCTCTCCTCTTTCCTCCTCTTTCCTTCTCTCTCCTCCTCTCTCCACCTCTTTCCTCCTCTCCCCTCCTCTCTCTTCCGCTCTCCTTTTTCCTCCTCTCTCCTCCTCTCTCCTCCTCTCTCTTCCTCTCTCCTCCTCTCTCCTCCTCTTTCCTCCTCTTTCCTCCTCTCTCCTCCTCTCTCCTCTTTCCTCCTCTTTCCTCCTCTCTCTTCCTCTCTCCTCCTCTCTCTTCCTCTCTCCTCCTCTCTCCTCCTCTCTCCTCTCTCTTCCTCTCTCCTCCTCTTTCCTCCTCTCTCCTCCTCTCTCCTCCTCTCTCCTCTTTCCTCCTCTTTCCTCCTCTCTCTTCCTCTCTCCTCCTCTCTCTTCCTCTCTCCTCCTCTCTCCTCCTCTCTCCTCTCTCTTCCTCTCTCCTCCTCTTTCCTCCTCTCTCCTCCTCTTTCCTCCTCTCTCCTCCTCTCTCCTCTCTCTTCCTCTCTCCTCCTCTCTCCTCTTTCCTCCTCTTTCCTCCTCTCTCCTCCTCTCTCCTCCTCTCTCCTCTTTCCTCCTCTTTCCTCCTCTTTCCTCCTCTCTCCTCCTCTCTCCTCCTCTCTCCTCCTCTCTCCTCCTCTCTCCTCTTCTCTCCTCCTCTCACTCCTCTCTCCTTCTGGCCGCCATTCTGCCACAACAAACTGATCCGAGTGATGAGACGAAGGCAGAGCTGAAGCCGTTAATTGGACATTGATGAAATAATGCCGAGGCCTTGATTAGAAGAACAATTAACTGAGCTTTTGGATTCAGCACCGGCTCCACAATCACCGAGAGCAGAACCAGAGTTATAAAACCAGACTGTGACGAGGATTCTCACGTTTGTCCTGTTTGTGTTTTTTTCTGCAGCGATCCACGAGTTTCCCAGAGATTACTTCACCAACACGGAGCGGATGGAGGGCGCGGTGGGGCTGCACGTGCTCTGTGTGAGTCGCTTCACCAACAACACACGCTTTTCAGGAGGGTTTTAGGTTCTCCCGTGTCTGCGTAGGTTTCCTCTACCACTAAAAACATGTACAATAGGCCAGGATGAATGATGGTGGTCAGAGGGACCGTTGGCGACAGCGAGGGATGGGCATCGTCTAGGATTTATCGATATATTATTTTTGATTTTTGATGGTTATTGATCCGGTACTTTAATGGTACTCTTATCGATACTTTAACCTCTTTACTCCCGCCTGAACCGAGAGATCTTTTTCCTCACGTCATCAGATTTTTTTTCCATCATTTTTTTGTTGGGTATTCAACTCATTTTTGTAACTTTTTTGTCATTTTTTTTGCCATTTTTTGTCACATTTTTGTCATTTTTTCATCAAATGTTTTTTATTTCATTTTTGTCATTTTGTGTCAAATTTTTGTTATTTTTTTCTCAAATTTTTATCACATTTTTGTCATTTTTTGGGTCATTTTTTCGTCAATTTTTTGTCAATTTCTTGTGACATTTTTGTGACAGTTTTACCACTTTTTCATCCATTATTTGTCACTTTTTTGTCAATGTTTTCATTTTTTGTCGGGTATTCAACTCATTTTTGTAACTTTTTTGTCATTTTTTGTCATTTTTCGTCAATGTTATTTTTTACATTTTTGTCATTTTGTTAAATTTTTTGTCAATTTCTTGTGACATTTTTGCCACTTTTTCTTCAATTTTTCGTCACTTTTTTGTCAATGTTTTCTCACTTTTTTGTCACATTTCCATCATTGTTTTCGTCTCAGTTTTGTTGCTATTTTCACAGCTTTTTTCCAGAAGTTTTTGGACTGGGGTAAAGCCAAACTGGAGAAAATGTGCTCGGTTCAGCTGAGAGTTAAGGGGTTAAAAGGAAAAAAAAGTTAGATGGAGGCGACTGTATACGTAGGCATTAATCCTTGGCATATATTTATTTTTTATTTCTCTAAACTTTATTTCCAATTCGTGCATGTATACTTAAAGGGGGGGTATTATGCAAAATCAACTTTTTCAAGCTTTACATCATGTTATTATGTCATTCCCTCATTAAAAACATGCCTGAAGTGTTGTCTTGGCACATTCACGTATTTTTGAGTAATCTGTAAAAACTCTGATGGCGGCCATTTTAGGGATAGGTTTGCCTGAGTCCTCCTAGGAACGCCCCCACCTCCTGGAGACGCCTCCGAGCTTTCGTCACCAGCCGAGTAACCAACCACTGCTCCTCAGCAGAACCCCCTCCCCACTGATGCCACAGACAGCGTGTGGAGGGGGCGTGTCGGAAAGGCTCAGAGGTTCTTAAAGAGACAGAGGCCTATTTCAAGACATTCACTACAGCCATTTTGAGAGAGACATTTTATAAAAGGCAGTTATTCTAATTTACTGCATTTACAGACCAACAGAAGGTTTGGTCATCATTGTAGTGTGATATAGACTGGTGCTATGTGACTGAAAAAAGCATAATACCCCCTCTTTAAGGATTTATCAATACTACTTATTGATCCGGTACTTAAATGGTACTCTTATCGATACTTTAAAAGGGAAAAAGAAGTTAGATAGAGGCTTCTAGGCATTTATCCTTGGCCTATATTTATTTTTGTATTACTCTACATTTTATTTCCAATTCGTGCATATACTTAACCTCTTACCCTCCGCCTTAACCGAGGACAGTTTCTCCAGTTCGGCTTTACCCAAATCTAACAAGTTCTCACCTGGCGCTTACAGCATATTGGCCAGAGTAACGCCTCAAAGCCAAGACATACAAAACCGATCCTTTTCCTCACACTTTGCTGCCTCGTTGTTGTCATTCTTTGTCATCTCATATTTGCCAGAGTTTGACACATTTTTGTTGTTTTTTCGTCACATTTTTATTATTTTTTGTCACATTTTTATTTTTTAATTTTTTTTACCTTTTTAATTTATTTTTTGTCACATTTTTTATTTGATTTTTTTTTACACTTTTTCCAATAAGCCTTTACATTTGGGTAAAACCAAACTGGAGAGAAAGTGCTCTGTTCAGGTGGGAGGTAAGAGGTTATATATGAGAGTTCATTGGCTACTTCACTTACTTTACTATTTTTTAAATCATTATTATTATCTAGTAAATCAAGGCTGTTGATTAGATTTGGCTGTAGCTCTGAGTCCAAATGAAAACTTTGTAAAATAATGACCTCAAGAGCAGAGAGAGACTTTTGATTATTTGAGCGGCCCCGTCCTCTCCCTGTGTCTGGAAGGGTTTCCTCCAGGGTTTCCAGTTTCCCCCATCAACCACAATCCTCCAGCCCGGTGACTCTGACCAACATCTGGAGCCGGGTCTCCGGGCGCTGCACTCGGGTCGTCCCAGAGGCTTTATTTTTCGACTTTCGCTCGACAGAAGAGACTTTACGCTTTGTGCCAGTTTTGGTTTTCGGCTCAGCATTGACGTCTAAACACTTCATTATCTTGAACATGTCACGTGATCCCGAACATCCCCACACAAACGCCGAGAGGAGCCTGATTCTCGGACAGCCTGCGGGACGTTCGGGCTGCGTGAGTATTTTGGGCGGCAGCATTAGAGGCCCGTTAATCCGGCGGCGGCAGATTGAGCCCAAAAACAGGACGTTTGAACAGAAGGATAACGTCGCCCGCGCTCACCTCTGCGTCTGTCCGGGTAATTTCAGCCCAGGCTAATGCTAATGTGGAGGATCTGGGGCACTCGGGCTAAACGGCTGATTAGGGACTTACATCACGAGGGGGAATCTCATAATGACTGTGATGTGTTTTCAAAAGCAGTAAACAGGCACTTCTGTCTCCACCTGTTTTAACCATATTACATCACGATTATTATAAAAACTTATGATATGACAAACACTGCATTTGTATACAGGGTTTCTACAGGTAAACGTCTAAATCATGACCTGAGGAAGATTCACTTGGATTGAAATGCGGTCCTTTTGGAGTCAGTGTGCCGGCTTTTCTTTATTCACAGTTCACCGCAGTAGCACCGAGTGATGTTTGTATATTTTTGCTGTTTGAATGCATCTAAATCATGACATTCCTGGGCCGACATGAGGTTTGTTTATTTGTGTATTTATTTGGATCCCCGTCATCGGTCTCCAAACGGACAGCTCCTCTTCCTGGGGTCCGGTTCAAGCAATTACAATATTCACATCAAACATTTGAACTGAAAAAACACTTCACATACAAACAAACTGCTCCTCAGTTATACATATGCACACATACATAAAGAAGTCTAAATATACACGCATATATATACAGCATTGCTGGGTTGCAGGTTCTAGAATGTGATGATGTCATCGGACCCAGCGGGGGGCAGGAGCCAGTTTTTCCTATTAATAACATTACACTTTCACAAGTCGTAGCTAAAAAGAAAATATATGAATTTAAAAAATGATCTTTAATATCAGTCACTGGGTCAAAGATCTCTCTGTACAAGACAAAAAATTTCCTCAAAAACAAAATAATTTTTCCTCTATATAACAGTATAGGCCTTTAGAATGCTGTGATGTCACCTGCAACCCAGCAATATAGACAGTTTAGTTTAGTTTTAGTTTAGTTTATTTCACTCACAAGGACCACAACCTCAGATACGATGTACACAAACGTTTATTGATAAACACGTGATAAATGTCGTTTTGGGGCTTCGATGAGGGCTGGCGTCCCCATACCTGAAGGAAAAGCAGAAGAAATGTAGTAAAAGGGAGGGAGGGTGGGGCTGGAAACCTCGAACGAGAGGATGAGGTTAGTAGACGGGGGCTTAAATTGGCCGGTGGCCGGAAGAGGCGTACGGGAGGTGTGTCCTGCTCTCGAACCTCAGATAAATATAAATACTTATCTCCATGTATTTGGTGTCGTGCACCTACAGGTGCCCAGCACGCATGGGCTTATAAGACACAAAAATGCAGGCAGGCATCAGAAAAGCATTAAACAAAGAGTGTCCTCTTCCGTGTAAGCCAAGTGCTTAACAAAAACTTAGATAAATGAAATGGCTTATACTTGAACAAGAACCTAAAGGAATAGGCCACCGTTTTTACATACTGAGATATGCTATAAATATAAATTGTAGTTTCATGAATTTTATTTGTTTTTTAAGAATTATGTAGGCTAATGTTCCTATTCCTCATGGTGTGACCCGGGCGGGGGGGGTCTCAAACCCCTTTACCTGTTTTAATGGGGGTCGTGGTTCCAAAAGGTTGAGAACCACTGACCTAGATCACGACACGCCTTAACTTTATTCATATAGACACACACACACACACATAAACCTTCATCAGAAAATGTGTCTTTTAAAAGAGAACTGTTTCAGCTGGCGGCCGTTTGTTGCACAAAGTCACAGCTCTGAATATGAGCGACCTCTGCACCGCTTCTGTTCTGGGTTTGGGTCACATGACCCCGAGCCGCCTGGTTGGATGGTTGTGCAGATTTCTCACATACTGTAGAAGGTTGTTTATGGTCCCAGCCCCCGTCGTTGTTCCAGCAGTTATTTTATTATCAAAGAGTTTTTTGCCTTTCAGGCCAATAATCTGGACTCTCAAATACTCACGGTCCTTTATATTTTCATTCATTTGTTTCGCCTCTTGCTGCTTCCACTTCCTGTATTTTCCACTAAAGGAAAACTGTTCTACATCAGAAATGGAGACGAGGAGCAGGAGCCTGAAGAAGAAGAGACCCCTCTCACTGTCTGATGTTCTCCCTCTGTTCTGCTCAGGCCGTGTACATGTTCTACGCTCTGGCGCTGGTTTGTGACGACTACTTTGTGCCGTCGCTGGAGAAAATCTGCGAGGTGAGGAGCTGCGTTTCAAATCAAGAGGGATTTGTTTACATCTGCAAAGCCCCGCCCACTTTAACATGTGACCCTCTCTCTGTCCACAGCGCCTCGATCTGAGCGAGGACGTTGCCGGGGCGACCTTCATGGCGGCCGGAAGTTCAGCGCCGGAACTGTTCACGTCCATCATCGGTGAGAGACAGAAAAGAACAGAATCACTGCTCAAGTCTGATACAATGATGAAGTTCTGGAGTTCTGGACATAGTTGTAGTATCTTCATCCAAAAGGCTTCGTCAGCAACACTGAGGTTTCCAGCTCTCACGCAGACTAGATAAAGAACTCTATTAAAAGCTACATTAACCGTCTGAGACCTAAAGGTGTTTGAGGTCATTTTCTCCTGGAGTTTTTGACCCTCTAACGCCGCTCAATGTGCCCTTCAAGTGTTATAGCTTTTTTTTTTTTTACATAACCATGAACTTTATCTTCAGAGTCAAACATGGTTCATGGGTCTCAGAGGAGCCGCTTAACCTCTTAATTCCCGCCTGAACCGAGAGGATCTTTTTCCTCACGTCATCAGATTTTTTTGTTGGGTATTTAACTCATTTTTGTAACTTTTTTGTCACATTTTTGTCCTTTTTTTCATCAATTTTTTATCACATTTTTGTCACATTTTGTCTTTTTTTTTGTCTTTTTTTAATCAATTTTTTGTCGTTTTTTTGTCCTTTTTTTAATCAAATTTTTGTCATTTTTTCGTCCTTTTTTTAATCAAATTTTTGTCATTTTTTTGTCACATTTTTGTCATTTTTTGTCATTTTTTTAATCCAATTTTTTTAATTTTTTTGTCACCTTTTGTCATTTTTTGTCAATTTTTTATCATATTTTTGTCATTTTTTTGTCATTTTTTTAATCCAATTTTTGTCATTTTTTGTCACATTTTGTCATTTTTTTGTCAAATTTTTATCACATTTTGTCATTTTTTTTCGTCATTTTTTTAATCACATTTTTGTCATTTTTTCGTCATTTTTTTAATCAATTTTTTGTCATTTTTTTGTCACATTTTGTCATTTTTTTGTCAAATTTTTATCACATATTTGTCATTTTTTCGTCATTTTTTAATCCAATTTTTGTCATTTTTTCGTCACATTTTGTCATTTTTTGATCCAATTTTTGTCATTTTTTCGTCACATTTTGTCATCTTTTTGTCAAATTTTTATACATTTTTTGTCATTTTTTCGTCATTTTTTTAATCAAATTTTTGTCATTTTTTTGTCACTTTTTTGTCATTTTTTGATCCAATTTTTTTAATTTTTTTGTCACATTTTGTCATTTTTTTGTTCAATTTTTATCATATTTTTGTCATTTTTTTGTCAAATTTTTATCACATTTTTGTCATTTTTTCGTCATTTTTTTAAACACATTTTTGTAATTTTTTTGGTCATTTTTTTGTCTTTTTTTTGGTCATTTTTTTGTCAATTTCTTGTGACATTTTTGCCACTTTTTCATCAATTTTTCGTCACTTTCTTGTCAATGTTTCCTCACTTTTTTGTCACATTTCCATCATTGTTTTCGTCTCAGTTTTGTTGCTATTTTCACAGCTTTTTTCCAGAAGCTTTTGGACTGGGGTAAAGCCAAACTGGAGAAAATGTGCTCGGTTCAGGTGGGAGTTAAGGGGTTAATAAATAGATTCCCGTTCGCTGCAGAAATGCCTAAATGTCCATCATCATCATCATCATCGTTGTGTATAAAAGCGTATTTTCTAAAGGTGTGTGTTTTCTTAAAGAGTGACTGTGTTTTCAGGCGTGTTCATCACCAAAGGAGACGTGGGCGTGGGAACCATCGTCGGATCCGCCGTCTTCAACATCCTCGTCATCATCGGAGTCTGTGGCATCTTCGCTGTTCAGGTAAAACGTTCGACTTCTTCAGTAGGTCTTAGCTTTCAAATGAGGCGCTACATTGTTGATCTCCAGTCGAGAAGCTTTTAGATTGGGGTAAAGCCCAGTATAAAAAACATGAATCTAAAAGGAATTCCGTGGAGTATGGTGTGCCACAAGGTTCAATTTTGGGACCATTATTATTTATATTAATGATTTTGCCAGAGGTGGGAATAAGTCACTAAATGCAAGTCTCAAGTAAGTCCAAGTCAATCGGTCATGGGGTCAAGTCAAGTCATAGCTTTTGTCAAGTCAAGTCAAGTCAAGTCTTGCTTTAGCCGGCAAGTCACCTCAAGTCACAAACGCCAGTGTGTCTACTTTTCATGTGTTTAATCTTGAAAATAATAAGTGCTTTCTCAAGATACCGTAATATTTCTAAAATGAAACTTTTAAAAACTCATGGATTTGGATTTAAAGTCTAATTAATATTTAAACGCCACAACATTCAAAATATATGTAGGCTATTATAAATAAACAGTCTATGTACAAAATTGCTGGGACAGCATTTTAAGGAAGGGGGCCCGGGGGGGGGCACTTAAAAAATATGAAATATAGTATTTTAAATATGAGCTGCTTTCCCCTGCAGTCTGAAAGATAAATATAAAATAATATTTTTATTTTTGTTAGTTACTGGCAGTTTTTCTGTCAGTGGTTCCCCTGTAATGCCCCAGCGCTTGTATACTTGGATTCGCCCCTGCTCAAAATAGATTCCGCGTAGCCTTTAGTCCCGCTGTCACATGGGCTGTGTGCGGATGCGTAAAATAGTCACTAAATGCTGTAAACTTTGTGTGAACGCCTTAAAACATCGAAAAGCCCCCAAGATTTCTGTTTATTAATCAGCTCTTACGTATCGTCGTTCTGGAGGCTCCGTCTGCGCTGTAGGTCCAGCCCATTGTTTCAAACGTTTTCCTGTCCGTAAATCTCCACCTCTTCCCTCTGTTTAGAAAACTTTTAATGCACGTATTTCGACGTCGTATTTCCTCCTGCCTTTACGCGCTGTATTGATTAGAAGCGCTGTGTCGGGTAACCAAACACGCATGTGGCTAATCACCATAATGTAAACATAGATGCGCCGCTTTTACGCAATGAATCCTGATCTTTCGACAGTTTCACTCAAATAAATAATAACTATAAAGTCACAGCGAGTCAGTGAGAGTCATTGGCCTCAAGTCCAAGTTAAGTCTCAAGTCACAAACAGCAAGTCCCAAGTCAAGTCAAGTCTTTTTGCAGCTTTGGTCAAGTAAGTCTCAAGTCCCGAAAATTGCGACTCGAGTCTGACTCGAGTCAAGTCATGATCCCACCTCTGGATTTTGCTTCTGTTTCTACGACCACCTTTCCCGTTCTTTTTGCTGATGATACCAATAAAAAAAAGCTTCTGGAAAAAAGGTGTGAAAATAGCGACAGAACTGAGACGAAAACAATGATGATGATGTGACAAAAAAGTGAGAAAACTTTGACAAAAATAAGACAAAAAAATTACAAAAACTTGACAAAAAAATGACAAAAAATTGACAAAAAAGTGGCAAAAAATTGATTTTAAAAAATGACAAAAAAGTTACAAAATGAGTTGAATAGATGACCTCTTAGATGACCTGAAAACAGTGATTGTTCAACATCAGGGTTTAGGAGAAGGATACAGGAAGCTGTCTCAGAGATTTAAGCTCTGAGTTTCAACTGTGAGGAACATTGTGAGGAACTGGAAGACCAGAGGCAACAGTTCTAGTTAAGGCCCGAAGAGGCAGAGTCAACAGTCAGACCAGCTCCACAGACCGGCTCCACAGCTCCACAAACCAGCTCCACAGACCAGCTCCACAGCTCCACAAACCAGCTCCACAGACCAGCTCCACAGCTCCACAGACCGGCTCCACAGACCGGCTCCACAGACCGGCTCCACAGACCAGCTCCACAGACCGGCTCCACAGCTCCACAAACCAGCTCCACAGACCAGCTCCACAGACCAGCTCCACAGACCAGCTCCACAGACCAGCTCCACAGCTCCACAAACCAGCTGCACAAACCAGCTCCACAGACCAGCTCCACAGACCAGCTCCACAGACCAGCTCCACAGCTCCACAAACCAGCTCCACAGACCAGCTCCACAGACCAGCTCCACAGACCAGCTCCACAGCTCCACAAACCAGCTGCACAAACCAACTCCACAGACCAGCTCCACAGACCGGCTCCACAAACCAGCTCCACAGACCAGCTCCACAGCTCCACAAACCAGCTCCACAGACCAGCTCCACAGACCAGCTCCACAGACCAGCTCCACAGACCAGCTCCACAGACCAGCTCCACAGACCTGCTCCACAGACCAGCTCCACAGACCGGCTCCACAGACCAGCTCCACAGACCAGCTCCACAGACCAGCTCCACAGACCAGCTCCACAGACCTGCTCAGGCAGAGGAACAAGCACAACGTTCTGGAATCTCATCCTCAGACCTGGATATCATTGAACTTTTGTGGTGTGGTTTAAAACGGGCTGTCCAGGCTCAGAAACATCGACCCTGACTGACCTGGAGATGTTTTTCAAAGAAGAATGGTCCAAAATGCAAAGTTACTGCAGTGATTTTGGACCAGCAGTTCCTGGAACAGTGAAAGGAGGAACATAGTAAAACAAAAACCTTGAGCCCCTGTGATATAATAACGTCCATAATCTGGTCTGGGTTAAACTCAGGTGCCCTCCCAAATCTACTGTCCCTGTGGTTTAATCTGACGTGGCACAATCTACTCAAAAACTTCTTTAATCCCGGACCCAGAGGAGCAGGTCAGACAGAAACATCACGTCACTGTTACTCAACGCCGTCCACACGCCCACGTTCAGGGAAATGAAATGGAGTTTATAGTAAATATCCCTGTAATAATTATTAGGCTTTTCTTCATGACAGACGGCGCGACGCTGCAGGGGAATAGGGGAACTTTTTAAATGGAGAGATTTCCATTTGAAACTTCTGCTGTAGATCACTGACGGAAATATGTTTTCATGTAAAAAAAAAACGCCTTTTACGCCTAAAAACGGCCAAAACATCCCATCATTCTGATCATAATGGATCAAACCAGGTTTAAATTTATGATTATATTTTCTGAAAAGATTTTTTCTCAGAGGGGATTTTGTTTAGTTTTAACCTGTTAAAGCGCTGAAATATTATTTTTGTCTCAGATCTTGGCGTTTGGTCACATTTGAGCCCCGCCCACTCTGAGTCTCTGTGATCTGATTGGCTTCAGAGTTACTGTAGGTCAGACACAGTGAGTCACAGTAACATGACGCTAAATAGTGAGCTCTTTGTTTCCAGTAAAAAGGCTGAGGCCTCATTGCTCTTCAGTCACAGACTGAGAAGTGAAGAAGGAAGTCATGGAGATTCTGCGTTAGAACATTACACTTCTGCTGGATGTGACACTAAAAGATTGAAATTCCTTCATAATAAGTGTGAACAATCCTGTATATAATTAAAATATTAGTTAATTATTAAACACTCTAGTTTACAAAAACAAACCCAGGTCGTTTGTATCTGCTGTAGAGTCATGTTTGTCCCAGTTCCTCTGAGTCGTGGTGCAGCAGGACTGATGTGGACTGATGTTACAGAAGAAGCTTATGAGGTTCATTTCTGTTACTATAGTAACTATTTTCTCCAAAGTAAAAGTAGATCTAGCACAGTCCTGTCCACATCTGTCATGGTCCACCATGACCCACCACGACTCAGAGGAACTGGGACACACATGACCTACAGCAGATCATATATATGGATATTTCTTCAACCTTTATAAGCATCAATCACGTGTTTGTTTTTTGTAATAATTTCTCCTATATTTGTTGCTTTTACCATATTTGAGTTTCAGAATATGATCTGACTCTTACATGCAGCAGAAAGTCTGAAGTTCTGTCTAAAGCAGAAGCTCCATGACTTCCTTCTTCACTTCTCAGTCTGTGACTGAAGAGCAATGAGGCCTCAGCCTTTTTACTGGAAACAAAGAGCTCACTGTATTTAGCCTCATGTTACTGTCACTCATGGTGTCTGACCTAAAGTCTCACTCTGAAGAAAGTCAACTCACATTTACACTGAGAAGGTTGGAAGGGCGCCCCCTTGTGTCACCTTGCATCCAAATGCCCGGAGCATGACAGTGGGTCCTGTACGGGCTCAGGTATTCTAAGGGGTTAAGGTGAAGGTTTATTTGTGAGGAGACTTATTGGGCCTGCGGTGTCTCCCTTTAAAGCACCTTTAAAGCACCTTTAAAGCACCTGAGCTCAGTTTTGAGCTCAGGTGCGAACGGTGTGAATGTAGGTCATGGACGTATAAGGATTTTCAGGAGGAAAAGGATATTATCTAATGCTGTTGTTCAAACATTAAGAAGTTCTTTTACTCATAAATGTATATGAATTATTGAAGTTTACAGATTTGAGTGGGTTTTTTCTTATGTGGCTTTAAAAATGTCATGTGATTTACCTCACGTTAATACATTTCCTTTTTTCCGTTTTGCTTTTATTATTCGTCGCACCAAATGACAGTGACCCATGTGCCGGCAATATCTCAGTGTTTTGTTTTAATACATTTGCAAAACATTGTATAAAAGCTTTTTCACTTTGTCATGTGGGGGAATGTGTGTGGATGGATGAGAAGAAAAAATAACAATAAGACTGTAACATAAACTACATGTGGTGATAGTGTCGGATGTAACTGACCTTCTGTGTTTCTGTCTCTGCAGACGATCCGTTTGTCCTGTTGGCCGCTGCTCAGAGACTCGAGCTACTACACTCTGTCCATCTCCGCTCTCATCGTGGTGAGGACCTCCTGACCTCCTGACCTCCTGACCTTCACTCATCCTGTAGTGGCTTTTATTCTCTCTCATTTACGCACGGTCCTAATATTTGCTCTCTTCTTTTCCCCACAGTTCATATATGACGAGAAGGTGGTCTGGTGAGTGTGATGCACATGAAGCTCTTAGACAGTGGTTCACAACTGTGGGGGAGGGACACAGAAGAGGAGGAGGGGGGGAGAAAAGGTGAGAGAAAGAGGAGAGAAAGGTGAGAGAGCAGATACTGGAAAAAAAAGATCTTTCAGTGTTTATTCTGCGGGCCTTGATTCCCCTGTTTTCAATCCACAATACATCAAATTCAATGTCAGAAGGGAGTAGAGAGTTCAGCTTCCCGATGGCCCTGTGTACGAAGCTGTCCCTCAGTCGACTGGACCTGACCCGTAGATTCCGCAGTCTCCTCCCTGAAGGCGTTACCTATAAGAGACTGTGTGAGATTTTTACATGAAGCACAAACAAACTAAACGGGAGTCTGGTTTGTTATCGTCACATAAACAGTTCAGATAACGACAGCATAAAGAACAAACCAAACTCTGGGTCTCACTCCAAATCACTAAATCCACTGAAACCTTCATCCTCGGTGTCACTTCTGAACAATCGCCGTGGCAACGACCTGGAGGCGCACCTGCACCGTTGCCAAGCCTCTCCCGGCAGCGCGTTTTTCGTTCCTTTAGCTGTGGTTAAGCTTTTAAAAAAAAAAAATTTTTAAAGTAATTTTTTTGTAATTTTTTGTCACATTTTTTGTCACATTTTTTGTCACATTTTTATCATTTTTTGCCAATTTTTTATCAATTTTTTGTCATTTTGTAATAATTTTTTTGTCAATTTTTTGTATTTTTTTGTCCAATTTTTATAAAATTTTTGAAATTTTTGAATCACATTTTTTGTCATTTTTTTTGTCACATTTTTGTCACATTTTTGTAATTTTTTTGTATTTTTTTGTCACATTTTTGTCATTTTTTCTTCCATTTTTTGTTTGGCAAGTTGGTCAACTCACTACTGCCACCTCAGGTCATAAGTGTAACTGCAGCTTCTATAATAAGCTCGTGCATGTGCAGGATTTTAGAGGCAGTTGTGGTGAACATGTAGGGGATAGGCTCTCACAGGTCAAACTAAAATCTAGCCCGTGATTAGATTTGTTTTGTTTTCTAGGAGTCACCTCCGCTTCTCGCTCACCCCAAGTCTTCTTTCTGCTGCTCGATTAGCCTGCAGCGCCCTCTAGTGGCATGTAAAATTATATGCTTGAATTTTTTTTTAAAGTTAAAAAAAAATAACATATAAGTCACTCCGGAGTAAAAGACTATGAAAAAAAGTAAACTGAGCTGGTGTTTTTCAGGTGGGAAGCACTGACGCTGATCCTCATGTACTTCGTCTACATTTTAATCATGAAGTAAGTTGGTGCTGTGTGAGCGCTGCAGTCGAGCCTGTGTATAATATAATATAATTTAATATAATATAATATAATAATAACTTTGTGTTTTCCAGGATGAATTCCCACGTGGTGCGGTTTCTGGAGCGGCGGAAAAAGAAGTCGGCGCTGAGGAACGGAGCGGCCAACAACGCGGAGCTGGAGGACGGAGAGGCCACCGCCGTGCTGCTCAAGAAAGGTCGGACTTCACCTCATTTATGTGTTTACAGTATGCAAAAGACGACAGCCTAATGGTGCGTCCACACCAAACGCGGCCGGCGCCTCCAAAGCGTGAGGTTTACATTTAAAAATACATGGAGGACGCGCCTCGAGGGGGCGTCAAGAGGTCCCGCAGCGCGTCACGCCTGTGCGGCGCGTTTTGAAGCTTTTCGCGCTCGCTGAGCTTTTGACGCCTCCAGGGCGGCGAGCATCGACCAATCAGGAGCTTTACCCCCAACAGTGACGTATGTTGTAGCTGAGCCACCGGGGCAGATCCTGTGCCGGCCTCACAGATGTAAACAAGTCACGGAGGTTTAGCCTCAGTGTGAACCGGAGCTACAGCAGCTCTGGGACTTTTACAAAGACACATCAGTGTTTCTTTATCTAAACATCCATCCATCCATTTTCTTCCACTTTTCTGTTGCCGGGTCGTGGGGGCAGCAGTTGGAGCTGCCCATATCACCCTAGCCCCTATGGCTCCTCCTCATGATAAAAACCACGCCTGTTGGTCTCTCATGAGGGGCTTCTGAACCGCTCTTTGTCTGACCCGTCACCCAGGACCAGTTTGCCCTGGGAGACCCTACCAGGGGCACGAAGCCCCCGACAACAGAGCTCCAGGATCATTCGGGCGCTCAAACCCCTCCACCACGTTAAGGTGGCGGCTCCAGGAGGGGTTTATTTGAACACCCAGGATTAGAGGCGGCGACAAGAAAACTTATTTCAGAGGCTGTATCCGCGCTGGGAATGTGTTTGTGCCTCGAGGATGCCTGTTGTAGCATTAGCACCGGAGAAAGCTAATGCTAAGCTAAACCTCCGGTCCTCACGTGAAAACGAGAAATATGCACAAATAAAGTCAATAAAGAACAATGATCACACACTGAGCTGGGCTGATGTTGTAGTTTGTTACTCACATCATCTACAATTAGCTCCGGGAGAAAACCATAGCCTGTTAGCTCAGTTAGCTCAGTTAGCTCAGTTAGCTCACATTGAGCTCCGGTTTTCTCCCATGAAAACAAGCATTATGCACTAATAACGTCAATGAATCCGTAACTACATAGAGCATCTTAATGACGATCACACACTGAGCCGGGCTGCACACATTTGTGGTTTATTGCAGACTTTTAATCAACAATGAACTGTGGCAGGTATTTTTAAGGCAAGAGCTGCTTCCAAGATAGCGACGAACACACTCTGAGCTGACGCGCGGCCAGAGCGTCTGACAGTGACATTTGTGACAAGCGTCTGACTTTAGTAAGCACAAGCGTCCAACTACGGCTTTAGGTGTGGACGCAGCACAAGATCAGAGGCATTTCCTCACTGTCGCCTGCTTAAAAGGACATGTCATAGCTGGACATCGGGCCTGGCTCCGCTCTTGTTTGGGAGTGAATTCAAACAGAAGCTTCCCGACGGCGTGTCTGTGGTTCCTCTCTGATCGAATGTCTGTTTTTGCTCCTGCAGCGAATCACCAGCGTAAGACGTCGGTGCTGATGGTGGACGAGCTGCTCAGCGCGTACCCGCACCAGCTGTCCTTCTCCGAGGCCGGGATGAGGATCATGATCACCAGCCACTTCAGCCCGAGGACCAGGCTCACCATGGCCTCGCGCATGCTCATCAACGAGGTACGAGGCGCGTCTGGAACCGGGGCTGGGAAACTTTAAATGATACCCGTCTGGTATTGGAAGGTATCACAGGTACCGAAAAAGAAATCTTTAATCTTTAGATCCAAGTTTTGATGCTGTTGGTCCAGGGACAACATTAAAGGGAGTGACTTGGTTTGAATTTTCCCCCTATTTTTCCCTTTTTCTTTCTTTCCTCTCAGCAAAAAAACTGTTTGCTCCATTTCCCCCAATTTTTACACAATATTTTCTTGTTTTTGACCCAATTATTTCTCATTTTCTCAATTTTTTTATTACAAATATTTTCCCTATTTCCCCCAATTTTTCCTTTCTTTTTTTTTCCTATTTATGCCACAATTGTCCCCAAATGATTCCCCCATTTGAGGCGTGTGTTTTTGAGCAGCACTGAGAGGAGTGCTCTGATCATTCAGTCCCTCGTTTATGTCACACTGCCTTGTGTTCTTCCTTAACCCCTTAACTCCCGCCTGAACCGAGAGCATTTTCTCCAGTACAGCTTTACCCAAATCCTGTAGGCCAGAGTAACGCCTCATTTGAAAGCTAAGATCTACAAAGCTCATCTAAATGGATCTTTTTCCTCACGTCATTAGATTTTTTTCCATCTTTTTTTGGAGAGTTGTCATTTTTTGTCATTTTTTGTCACATTTTTGTCATTTTTTTGTTATTTTCTTGTCATTTTTTAATATATTTTTTGTCAAATTTTTGTCATTTTTTTGTCACATTTTTGTCATTTTTATATATTTTTTTTGTCAAATTTTTGTCATTTTTTTGTCATGTTTTTGTCAAATTTTTGTCACTTTTTTGTCACATTTTTGTCATTTTTTGGTCATTTTTTGGTCAAATTTTTGTCACTTTTTCGTCACATTTTTGTCACATTTTTGTCATTTTTTTGTCTTTTATTTTTTTCTCAAATTTTTAGCACATTTTTGTAATTTTTGTGTGAGGAAGCTGGCCACGAGAGGTTGAAAGGGGCAGGCAGACTTAACACAGGTAGAGTTCTCACCAGACATTTATTACTCACGCAAAAAGGAACTTCTCTGACACACAGATGTCACATACAAAAATGGCCCCCTGTGACTACAGCAGTCAGCTTTTATACCTCCCCTAACAGGAAAAGACCTCCCACCGGTAGGTACCATCCCTTGATGGGTAACTTCCAAACAAAGGTTCTGCTTGTAAGCTTTAACATTTTACATAAAATAGATGAGTTAAGAGTCCAAAACAATCAGTGTTCAACTCAAATGAATAAAGACAATACAAGCCAAAAATCAAACACAAAGGAAACTCAAAACAAAGATTAGTTTCCCCCTTCCACATGTTTCAGCCTGAAGTTTTTAAAATGGCCGACACTGACCATGCCCCTTCCTTTCTTCCCACCAGGTGGTACAGGTAAATGTCTGAGTAAAAGAATAAACAAAGTTTTAAATGGACAATGTGATGTAATTATTAACACATGAATCTGATGGTTATTGTTGGCTGGTGTTTATGGCAAACGAAACAAACAAAGCAAAATAACAAACACACACAATGGGACAAACCCACTTTGTCACATTTTGTCACATTTTGGTCATTTTTTTGTCATTTTTTCTCATTTTTTTGTCATTTTTTTGTCACATTTTTGTCATTTTTTCTTCCATTTTTTGTTTGGCAAGTTGGCCAACTCACTACTGCCACCTCAGGTCAAAGGTGTAACTGCAGCTTCTATAATAAGCTTGTGCATGTGCAGGATGTTAGAGGCAGTTGTGGTGAACAGGTCTGAGCTTAGGACATGACTGGAACATGTAGGGGGAGGAAAATACATAATTTTAACATTTTTAAACTCTGTGTAGTCCCTTTTAGTATGAATGGCTCTCACAGGTCAAACTAAAATCTTTAGGCCACTGTTTTTCCGCAGAGGCAGCGTCTCATCAGCTGTAAGAACCTCACCAACGGCGACTCGGACGCCGTGGCGGGGAAGGCGGGCCTGAGGAAGAGCGCGGAGAACGGCATGACGGCGGCGGGGGGAGGGGCCTGTCGCCGCGACGACCGGGAAGCGGGAAACGACACGGAGAACGAGGACAACGACAACAACGAGAACGACGAGGACGAGGAGGAAGAGGAGGGGGGGCCGTTCGTGCCCTTCCAGTGTCCAGGTACAGACTAAACATTCATATTATTGTATCGAATCATAATTAATCATAATATTTAACCCCTTAACTCCCACCTGAACCGAGCACATTTTCTCCAGTTTGGCTTTACCCCAATCCAAAAGCTTCTGGAAAAAAACTGTGAAAAAAGCAACAAAACTGAGATGAAAACAATGATGGAAATGTGACAAAAAAGTGACGAAAAAGTGGAAAAAATGTCACAAAAATGTCACAACAAAATGGACAAAAAATGGACGAAAAAATTACAAAAATGTGCTGAAAAATTTGAGGAAAAAAATACAACAATGTGACGAAAAATGACAAAAATGTGACCAAAAAATGACAAAAAAAATAATAAAAATGTGATAAAAAATTACAAAAAAATTACAAAAATGTGATAAAAATTTGACAAAAAAATACAAAAAATTGACGAAAAAATGAGAAAAATGTGACAAAAAAATTACAAAAAAATTACAAAAATGTGATAAAAATTTGACCAAAAAAATGACGAAAAAATGAGAAAAATGTGACAAAAAATGACTAAAAAATGACAAAAATGTGCAAAAAAATTTGAGGAAAAAAATACAACAATGTGACGAAAAATGACAAAAATGTGACCAAAAAATGACAAAAAAAATAATAAAAATGTGATAAAAAATTACAAAAAAATTACAAAAATGTGATAAAAATTTGACAAAAAAATACAAAAAATTGACGAAAAAATGAGAAAAATGTGACAAAAAAATTACAAAAATGTGATAAAAATTTGACCAAAAAAATGACGAAAAAATTAGAAAAATGTGACAAAAAAATATGACAAAAATGTGTTGAACCCAACAAAAAAATGATGGAAAAAAAATAACATGAGGATAAAGATCCTCTCGGTTCAGGCGGGAGTGTCTCATCTGTACGGAGCCCTGGAGGTGACATGAGTGATTAATTATTAGATGGATTTTCAGATATTCGACATTAGCTTGACTGAATATGAGGTTCTGTTGAACTGGAGAAAATACACTCGATTAAAGTGTGGGGGGTCAGAGGTCAACCATCTGCAGCCCTGACTTTTTATTTTCCTCAGTCATGTCAGCTCCAGGGCTCCGTACATCTGTCACTCGCAGATCTTCCTCACTCCCCCAGGGTTAAGTAAACTCTTCCTTCACAGGTGGGGTGTTGAATAAGTTCAAGTGGCTGCTGGCCTGGCCCCTCTGCCTGGTCTTCTACTTCACCATCCCCAACAGCTCCAGTCCGCGCTGGGAGAACTACTTCATGCTCTCCTTCGCCTCCTCGACGCTGTGGATCGCCGGCCTCTCCTACATCATGGTCTGGATGGTGAGTGCCTTAACATTCCCCCCTCACAACAAGAAGGTCCAGAGTGATGCAATAAGCCTGTGTTTCCTGCAGGTGACGGTGATCGGCTTCACTCTGGGCATCCCTGACGTCATCATGGGCATCACCTTCCTGGCAGCGGGCACCAGTGTCCCGGACTGCATGGCCAGCCTCATCGTGGCCCGACAGGGTAACGGCTCTGAGCTTTAGTGGCAGAGGATCTCCAAACAATGGGCCTCATTCAAGAAACTTCTTAACCCCTTAACTCCCGCCTGAACCGAGCACATTTTCTCCAGTTTGGCTTTAACCCCAGTCCAAAAGCTTCTGGAAAAAAGCTGTGAAAAAAGCAACAAAACTGAGACGAAAACAATGATGGAAATGTGACAAAAAAGTGAGAAAACACTGGCAAAAAAGTGACGGAAAATTGATTGAAAAAGTGGCAAAAATGTCACAAGAAATTTACAAAAAATTGACAAACAAATGACGAAAAAATGACAAAAATGTGACAAAAAAATGACAAAAATGTGACAAAAATGTGACAAAAAATGACAAAAATGGGACAAAAATATGACAAAAAATGACAAAAATTTGACAAAAAATGACAAAAATGTGACAAAAATATGACAAAAAATGACAAAAATGGGACAAAAATATGACTAAAAATGACAAAAATGTGACAAAAATATGACAAAAATATGACAAAAAATTGACAAAAAAATGACAAAAAATTGACAAAAAATGACAAAAATGTGACAAAAATATGACAAAAATATGACAAAAAATTGACAAAAAAATGACAAAAAATGACAAAAATATGACAAAAAATGACAAAAATATGACAAAAATATGACAAAAAATGTGACAAAAAAATGACAAAAATGGGACAAAAATGTGACAAAAAATGACAAAAATTTGACAAAAATATGACAAAAATATGACAAAAATATGACAAAAATATGACAAAAAATGACAAAAATGTGACAAAAATTTGACAAAAAATGACAAAAATGTGACAAAAATATGACAAAAAATGACAAAAATGGGACAAAAATATGACTAAAAATGACAAAAATGTGACAAAAAATGACACAAATGTGACAAAAATATGACAAAAAATGACAAAAAATTGACAAAAAATTGACAAAAAATGATAAAAATGTGACAAAAAATGACAAAAATGTGACAAAAATATGACCAAAAATTGACTAAAAAATGACAAAAAATTGACAAAAAATGACAAAAATGTGACAAAAATATGACAAAAATATGACAAAAAATTGACAAAAAAATGACAAAAAATGACAAAAATATGACAAAAAATGACAAAAATATGACAAAAATATGACAAAAAATGTGACAAAAATATGACAAAAAATGACAAAAATGTGACAAAAATGTGACAAAAAATGACAAAAATTTGACAAAAATATGACAAAAATATGACAAAAAATGACAAAAATATGACAAAAAATGACAAAAATGTGACAAAAATATGACAAAAAATGACAAAAATGTGACAAAAAATGACAAATATGTGACAAAAATATATGACAAAAAATGACAAAAAAATGACAAAAATATGACAAAAATGTGACAAAAATGTGACAAAAAATGACAAAAATGTGACAAAAATATGACAAAAATTTGACAAAAATGTGGCAAAAATGTGACAAAAAATGACAAAAATGGGACAAAAATATGACAAAAAATGACAAAAATTGGACAAAAAATGACAAAAATGTGACAAAAAATGACAAAAATGTGACAAAAATATGACAAAAAATGACAAAAAAATGACAAAAATATGACAAAAATGTGACAAAAATGTGACAAAAAATGACAAAAATGTGACAAAAATATGACAAAAATTTGACAAAATTGTGACAAAAATATGACAAAAAATGACAAAAATGTGACAAAAATATGACAAAAAATGACAAAAATTGGACAAAAAATGACAAAAATGTGACAAAAAATGACAAAAATGTGACAAAAATATGACAAAAATGTGACAAAAATATGACAAAAAATTGACCAAAAAATGACAAAAATGTGACATGCTACATGCCACATGCTAAGTGTTATATTATAGCTTTATCCAGCAGTCATTATTTTAGGCAGAAAGTGGAGAAAATATCACTTTTGTAAACACTGCGCGTTGAGCCAGCTAACATGGTCTGCCAGGCCGGATCTGGCTCGCGGGCCGCCTGTTGGAGACCCTGCTCAAAGCGTCCGGGTTGGTGCTCACGGTTCTTCTCCGTTTCAGGAATGGGGGACATGGCCGTGTCGAACTCCATCGGCAGTAACGTGTTCGACATCCTGGTGGGTCTGGGTCTGCCCTGGACACTCAACACCCTGGCCATCGACTACGGCTCAGACGTGAGTAAAGCCAGAGACATCACCAAGCGTATTCCCACCTCTTAAACGGTGCTTTTTCAGTCTTTATCCTCTCTCTCCAAACGCGCCGTGTTGTTCTGTCCGCCATGACCCTCGGTGTTTGCTCCTGTTTATCCGTCGGCGCAGGGGATTTACTCGCCGTGTTGACTTTCTGGAAAATATTTGTGCTCATCTCCGTAAACAGAGATTATTTGTAATCTCAAACCGAGCCTCCGCACTCGACGTGGAATCCTTAAACTGCAGGAGCTGAATCTGTAATGATTCTGTCCTGGAGTCGGATGAGTGGATTTGTGTGTGTGAATGTGGGGCCATTTTGGGTTTCTAAGACTTTATTATGTTCATTTTAAGGCGAGACGCTGCACTCATCGTATGCTGCCTTCACGTGCCCTCGTAATTATGTGAACCCCTTAACCCACACCTGAAACCAAGCACATTCTCTCCAGTTTTACCCAAATCTAAAAGCTTCTTTACCAGAAAGCTCACCGCCTGTAGGCCAGTGTAACGGCTTCCAAACTCATCTGAGCTTCTTCCTTGTTTCTGTCACATGTTCATTGCTTTTTTTAAATCTAATATTTGCCACATTTTTGCGGCATTTTTGCCACATTTTTGTCACATTTTTATCACATTTTTTTCACATTTTTGCCACATTTTTATCACATTTTTGCCACTTTTTTATCACACATTTGTCACATTATTGCCACATTTTTATCACATTTTTATCACATTTTTTTCACATTTTTGCCACATTTTTATCACATTTTTGCCACTTTTTTATCACACATTTGTCACATTTTTGCCACATTTTTATCACATTTTTATCACATTTTTGCCACATATTTGTCACATTTCTGTCCCATATTTATCACATTTTTGCCACATTTTTTATCACATTTTTATCACATTTTTATCACATTTTTGTCACATTTTTATCACATTTTTATCACTTTTTGCCACATTTTTTATCACACATTTGTCACATTTTTGCCACATTTTTATCTCATTTTTATCACATTTTTATCACATTTTTGCCACATATTTGTCACATTTCTGTCCCATTTTTATCACATTTTTGCCACATTTTTTATCACATTTTTATCACATTTTTGTCACATCTTTGTCACATTTTTATCACATTTTTGCAAAATTTTTATCACATTTTTATCACATTTTTATCACATTTTTATCACATTTTTGCCACATTTTTGTCACATTTTTATCACATTTTTATCACATTTTTATCACATTTTTACCACATTTTTGTCATTTGGCACGGGGAACATTTCATGGGTAGAACAGAACAAATTCAATTCATTTCCAACAAATTGTGAAGGCATACATATCACCATCTGTGGAAAAAGCTGAAGTTAGAAAGCAGATAAAAGTAATAAAATAAAATAAATAAAATGTTTTGTGTTTCCAGATCAAGTTGAACAGTAAAGGTCTGATCTTCTCCGTGGGGCTGCTGCTCGCCTCAGTCTTCATGACCGTGAGTATTCCTCCAAAACGCCATCACGTGACCTCACACCATAGAAAAGGTCTGATCCCTTTGGGCCAAACCCTTTTCCACTGTAGGTTCTTATGCACGAGTGACATCGGTAAGTCATTCAATTCATGTTCAAAAGGCTTAAAGCAGCACTAAGTAACGTGTTTACCTTAATAAATCCTTTCGTAGTCCCTGTGGGGGTAATACAAGTATTTATGGGATGATTGGAGGGTCTTTCATCTCCCCCTGGTGCCTCTGGCCAGAAAACCATGCTTGCAACTTGACTGCCACCGGACCGGAGCAACCAACACACACTAATAGAAACACAAAGAAGCTAACAGGCTAACGGGAAAAGCTAACTGTGGGCTAGCATCACTTTAAACAGTATTTACAGCCAAGTTTGAGTGAAGGGGGGACTGATTATAGCATAGGTCTTGGAAAGAGGTATCGTTCAGGTATTGGTATCAAAAACCAAGTATCGTTAACCCCTTATCTCCCTCCTGAACCGAGCACATTTTCTCCAGTTTGGCTTTAGCCCAGTCCAAAAGCTTCTGGAAAAAAACTGTGAAAATAGCAACAATACTGAGACAAATACAATGATGGAAATGTGACAAAAAAGTGACGAAAAATTGATGAAAAAGTGGCAAAAATGTCACAAAAATGTCACAACAAAATGGACAAAAAATGGAAGAAAAAATGACAAAAATGTGACAAAAAAATGACAAAAATGTGATAAAAAACAGAGAAAAAAAATACAAAAATGTGATAAAAATGTGACAAAAAACAAACAAAAATTTGACGAAAAAATGAGAAAAATGTGACAAAAAAATGTAAAAAAAAATGTGACAAAAATGTGACAAAAAATTGAGAAAAACAAAACAAAAATGTGATAAAAATTTGACAAAAAAATGACAAAAATTTGACCAAAAAAATGACAAAAATGTGACAAAAAATGAAAAAAAAAATGGATGAAAAAATGACAAAAATATGACAAAATGTTACCAAAAAAATGCCAAAAATGTGACCAAAAAAATTACCAAAAAATTACAAAAATGAGTTGAATACCCATCAAAAAAATTATGGGAAAAAAATCTGATGACATGAGGAAAAAGATCCTCTCGGTTCAGGCGGGAGCTAAGAGGTTAAAGTACCGGTATCTGAAAAATACACCGTTACCCATCCCTACGCGGGACATGTCGGCCTCACTAACCCCTCCCTCCGTCCGCAGGTCATGGGCGTCCACCTGAACAAGTGGACCCTGGACCGGCGCCTGGGCCTGATGTGTCTGATGCTCTACTCCGTCTTCCTGTGCTTCTCCTGCCTCATCGAGTACAACATCTTCACCTTCGTCAACCTCCCCACGTGCCGCGAGGACGAGTGACCCGACGAACCCCCTCCCCCCCCCCTGGAAAACAAAAAACAAAAACTGCAAACACGTCAGGAAAGCCTCCACATCTCTTCTCCCACGGTGCAATACGAAGCGGGATTTTTGTTTTTTTCTTTTTTTGTTTTTGTGCAAGGAGCTTTTGACTTTGAGGAGGAACGAGGACACTGCCGTACTACTGCTTTGTGGACTTTTACTTTGAAAATCCCCAGGAAACGCTGAAGAGGAAGGAGGGAGCGCGGCGAGCTGCTGAGCTTTTACCCTGGAAGTTTCAAACGCAGGCGCTTCGGGGTCTTGTAAAGATAATTTAAGCAATGATTTATAGACGTGGTTGCTGTAAAGCTGTGGTGCTCGGAGAAAAGAGGAGGATTTTTGTAACACTTAGAAAGAGGTGGGTAGAGTGTAGTACGAGAGGGACGCTACTTTCACTCAAGTAGAGGTCAAAAGTAGTCATTCAGATTATGTAAAGGTAGAAAATATTTGGTTAACTTAACTTGAAATTAATGTGAAAGTACATAAACGAAGCACTTAGTATTTTTACTTATGTCACATGAAGCTTTTGTCGCTTATAGATTCACTCAAAACGGGAAGAGTAACCAAACGTTTTACTCAGAATAATACAGAGCTGGACAAAGTACTTCATCGGAAAAAGTACACTGCACGTTAGATTAATAACTTTGCGGCTTTAAAAACACAAAAATCGCCCCCGAATTTACCAAAACGACGGTAACACGACGGGGACAGTGTTTCTTCTTCATCCCCTGGTGTTTTGACTGTACATCCGCACAGCGCCACCTGCTGCTCCGGAGTGTGCATTACAAGGCTCTAAACAACAACACACATAATACTTTTTTACTTTAGAGGCTTTTCAGAAGTGTTGTGGAGTAGGACGTATTTATCTTTCAAATGTAGTGGAGTAAAAGTACATTACTTTTAAATGTGTGACTTTACTTTCTCGCTGACCGACTCTGAAACTGACGGAGAAGCGAAAAGTAAAACGATTCTTCCAAAGTTCACTGATGACTGCCCGCCTCTGAGGTCCAACACTGCCAACGAAACTAAGCCAACACAAGCTAATTCATACAACATTTTTCAAACTTTCGCAAACTTGCAAAGCAAAGTTGCATTAGGAATTAAAGGTGATTCGTAATTCCCAATTAAATGAAAGAAAAAAATAGCGCTTTCCCCCCAAAATACAGATATTTTTATGATCCATTTTGTGCAGAGAGTATAAAGTGAGTGGCCAAAAACTGCACTCAGCTAACAGCATATATTAGTAAAGAGCAAAGACAAAAGTATTACATTAAAGTACTGTCGAAATATTGCGTTACTTCTGACAAAACATGAAATAATCTTGGTATTTCCAAAGAACAGACCGTAAATTTGTTTAAAAGTTTTAAAAGTTACAGTAGGAAAGAAAAACAACGTCTAGTCTTACTTCGAAAAGTGAAACGTTTGTTTGCTAAAACTGCTCGTAAAAAATAGTCTAGTTTCTTCAGTCAGTTTACGTTTTACACTCGGACCAAAATATTCTGTCTTTCTGGACCTGTTTTAACCATTTATAAGCCTTTTCTCACCAACAAAGGACCAGCGCGACTCATCATCATTTTTGTAACACTTTCATTTTTAAATAACTAATATATTCATGATTCAGATCACTTTTTATCCTGTAATAGAAATGTCTTTTTAGGACTTTTGACTCGGGCTGGGTAACGTTAAACAATACAAGGCTGGCATCGGAATAATGTTTAGCTACAAAAACTTGTATCTTTAGCTCCAAACTTTGATGCTGTTGGTCCAGGGACAGCATTAAAGGAAGTGACTGGGTTGTTTCATCGCAAATTTTCCCCAATTTTTTTTCTCTATTTCTCCCTCTTTCTTTTGCCCAATGTTTTCCCCATTTTCCCCACATTTTTGTTGTTTTGTTTGTTTCCCCACACATTTTTTGTTGCTAATATTTCCCCCCATTTTTTCACATTTTTTCCTCTATTTTTGCTCATTTTTATTGCTAATATTTTCTCTATTTTCCCCCATTTTTTCCTCAATTTCTTCTCATTTTTATTGCTAATATTTTCTTTATTTTCCCCCATTTTCCCCTCTATTTTTCTCTATTTTTTCTCATTTTTATTGCTAATATTTTCTTTATTTTCCCCATTTTCCCCTCTATTTTTTCTCTATTTTTTCTCATTTTTATTGCTAATATTTTCCCTATTTTCCCATTTTTTTCTCAATTTTTTTCTCCTTTTTTATTGCTAATATTTCCCTCAATTTTTCTCCATTTTTGCTCATTTTTTTTATTGCTAATATTTTCCCTATTTCCCCCCCCCGTTTTTCCCTATTATCTCACAATTTTTCCTTATTTTTGCCCCAATTTCCCCCTGAATTATTCCCCATTTCCCACACCTTTCTTGACCTTGGAGATGAACCCCACATCACTCTTCTGTTTTCTGGTTCTAAAACGACAAATATTTTAGTATCGGAAAAAGTATCGTTCAGGCATCGGTATCGCAAACCAAGTATCGTTAATCGTAAATAAATGTAACGTTACCCAGCCCTGCTTTGGACCGTCCGAAAGCCAGATCGGAGGTTGTGTTGGATTGTTTATCGCCACGGCAACGACCCTCGTCACACTTCCCGTGAAACCCCGTGAAAAAAGACACAAACTAAATATATTGACATTAGGTAGACGACTTTGCGATATTAATCTCCCGTTATGCATTATCCATGAGTAGGTTAGCATGTTAGCGCATTCCGTTGCATGCTAACGATATTTACATTGATTTCCATTAGACTCCACAGCAGCGTTAGCATGTTGTTAGCCACACACACTATTTTAACTTTTTTTTTAAGCATCAATCTTGTCGTTTGCGTGAACCAGGGTCTAGACTTCCACTGCCACTTTTTATCTAAATATTTTTCTATTAATTTATAATTTTTGTGAGCATTTCAAATATCTAAAACCAGGGCATTATGCTAGCTAGCGACTGTCGATAGCACCACAGCTGTAGCGTCTATGTTTTTTCTATGAAAACTCTTAGCTTTGTAGACAAATAGATATTTTATTCCTTTTTTTTTTCTGTAAATAGTTTTGTAAATACTACCAAAATGCCCTATTATTATTTATTATTTATTGAATCACGTCATACGCACATTTTTCTCAATGGGAAAATACCAATGCCGCAGCTGGTTGGGTTTGCGCGGCGGCGGCGCCCTCTTGTGGTGGACCTGACCGGCGTTTCGGGACCTGTTTTGAGACTTTTCGACAAGCACAAAGCCCTCTTGATGTCAATGGAGTTACAGAGGTCGCACTGAAGAGTCGTTTTGTGCCGATTACGAGGAATTTCCTGGTAAAATGACGCCGGTTTTTAAAAAGAAAAATACCTATATATATATATATTGACTCTTTTTTTTTTCTCTCCTCGCTAAGTGGACTACTTCTCTCTTTTCGAAGACCAAATACTGAATTTAAAAAAAAACGTGGTGGTACTATTTAAACATTGAAAACGCAGGTATTTTTAGTGTGGTAGTTTAATGTTAGACGATGCAATATTATACACGCATCGGGACTTCCTCTCGAATCCCGGGTTAGCTTAAAAAAAAAAAAGAAGTCAGACTTTTTTTGGTGTGCGATTCAATGCATTTTGTAAAACCTAAACTGTCTCTAGATTTGTCCACGTTTTGGTAGCTCTGGTAGTAGCTCTGTGGTACTGAGATAATGTTCCGATAGTTTTAGAGCATGTAAAACGTGGTTCGTGAATCCTATGGGTTTTTTATTCAAATAGATTTAACAAGCACCTTTTCGACTGACGGCGGCGGCGTTTGCGCTCGAGACGAAAGTGGGACAAAGCGGTTTTATCGGTGAAGTCTGAACCTTTATCTGAGTATACGTTTGTTAACTGTGACATCACGACTTCCACTTCCGGGTCCGAGCAGACCGGCAAATATGCAAGAAAAAAACATTAAAAACTCTTAAAAACAACCATCAATCTTTCTGAAACTTAGCAGAGAGTTACTGAACGGACTTATTTCTCAGACTCATTAGCCAAAAATGCCGTACCTACTGCTAAAAAATTTATATTTACTAAAGTCTGCACTTCCGGGGTTAGCTGCTGCGAGTTAGCTGCGCCGTTAGCATTGATCTCCGCTAACCCGGATGCACCGATTTTGGTAAATATTACTTTTATAGCAGTAGGTTCAGCATTTTTGGCTCATGGTTCTGATAAATAAGTATGTTCAGTAACTCTCTGTTGAGTTTCACAAATATTGATTGTGGTTTTAAAGAGTTTTTTTGTAGTTTCTCGCACATCTGTGACCCGGAAGTAGAGCTTTTGTTTATCCTTGTCCGGCACGTTTGGCAGCTTTGACTACAAGCTGATCCCCGCCAAGTGAGGAATGAATAAAAAATGGATGACTGCATCTCTTTGGGAGGCTTGGTCAGCTAGTAAAGTGCAATATAAATGAAAGCTAATGTCGTTTTATTTCCAGAACAAGCATCAACTTTAAGGTTTTTGCGTGTCAGTTTTACGCATGTAGAATAAAAAGTATTTATGCTTTGAAAACCTCATTTTGACGTCAAATTAATCAATTCGTCTTGTATGGTGACTTCACTGTGCATTAGCTGCCATTAGCTTTAGCCAGGTTCTCCTAGCCTAGCCGCAATTAGCTATAATTAGCTAGCAATATTTAGCAGTGTTTTGCACAATAGCAAAGTAGCTATGTTCACTTTCTCTCACACCGGCGCCGCCGTGATCGGGACCTGGCAACGTTTTGTCGAAATAGTGGCAAACTTAAAGTGATAGTCTGAAAGATTGCAAAGTGAGGAGAGACCGAGGGTGAAATTTTAGTTCTGAAATCGCCCATATAGATACAGACGGCATCTCTGGAATCGCCCATACATGGTCATGTTTGAAAACAGTTAAGGAGGAAAACAATTTGTAGAAAAATCTAAACTTTCTTTAATTATTCAAAAACTACTTTGACAAATACTGAATTATGAATATTGTTTTCTACTAAATAATGATACAAAGACATGGAGAGGAGCAAAATGGTTCAACAGCCCATAAATACATTAATAACGGATCATGCTAACTTGATGCTACATGTTAGCGCTAGCTACAACTGCCATTTTTTCACTTCTACTGAACAATCTGCTGTGAGAAAATATCTATATGGGCCTAATTTACACTTGACTTTATTTATCTGTGATAAATATGTTCATATTTCACCAGAAAATGGCTAAAAAGAGTGCTCGCGGGCCTGGTCCGGCCCGCAGGCCGTATGTTTGGCACCCCTGCACTAACTTAATTAAGAAATGTTGGGGAGAAAAGACAGAAAGTGGCATAGATTTAAATTGCCTCTGTCTATGTCACTTCCTGTCGGTGTCCAATAAGGAAGTGAAACTATAAACATCACAAATACATGACATTTAAATACTACACTAACTATATTTTAGCCAAAATGGGTCTAATGTGTCACATGCACTTTAATATTACTTCATTTCTAAAGCACTTAAACTTACAGACTATCACTTTAACCAATGTCGTGTTTGCCGTCACACATGCAAAGGTCTTGGAGGCTTCCCTCAGGAAAATATTAAAGGAATCAACCATATTTTCTGCATTTTAACTTGTCACAAACTAAAACTTCTGATCCCACTTTCCCCTCGATCGTGAACGCAGCGATTCCTCAGTTTCCTCCATTTGGGTCCAACGTCAAGTGCCCCATTTCTCTTATTTATCAAACAGAATTCAGATGTATTTATTACGACCTGATCTTTATAAATATATTGATATAATATTGTATTTTGAATGTATTTTGCTTCTTGTTTTTTTTTTTTTTTGCTTTCATTGTTTACATTTTATTTATGGACTTGACGACCGGAAACAGGGTTGAACTGTGTTTCTCTCGATGCAATAATATGAGTAATAAGAATTATAGATCTAACAATAATGACCTGTAAATATTGTGTTGAACAAAGAGGGATTTATCGTGAAATTAAACGAGATGTTTCATGTTTTCTGTGGAGCCGACATTTAAGGGATTATCAGAGCGTTTCTGTGAAGGACGACATCGATGCAAAGAAAGAGGGAGAGACGGCACAGAAGTGTTCGAATGCTTTTTCAACAGGCAGAGGTGGAAAAAATCAAAGTATAAAAGTACAGATGTGAGTTACTTTTACTTAAGTACCTTTTATGACTCTTTACTGTTGCTTCATTACATATTGTTCATCAACTTTGCACAATGGAGATCATTTTATTCACTCAAACTTGGCTGTAAATACTGTTTAAGTGGGGCTTAACACACAAGCTAACACACAAGCTAACACACACGCTAACACACACACTAACACACACGCTAACACACAAGCTAACGCACATGCTAACATACACGCTAACACACAAGCTAACACACACACACTAACACACACACTAACACACACGCTAACACACAGGCTAACACACACGCTAACACACAGGCTAACACACATGCTAACACACATGCTAACACACACGCTAACACACACACTAACACACACGCTAACACACACGCTAACGCACATGCTAACATACACGCTAACACACAAGCTAACACACACACACTAACACACACACTAACACACACGCTAACACACAGGCTAACACACACGCTAACACACAGGCTAACACACATGCTAACACACATGCTAACACACAGACTAACACACATGCTAACACACAGACTAACACACATGCTAACACACAAGCTAACACACAAGCTAACACACACACTAACACACAGACTAGCACACAAGCTAACACACACACTAACACACACGCTAACACACACACTAACACACACGCTAACAGAAGCGCTAACAGAAACGCTAACACACACACTAACACACACGCTAACACACAGACTAGCACACAAGCTAACACACACGCTAACACACAAGCTAACACACGCTAACAGAAACGCTAACACACACGCTAACAGAAGCGCTAACAGAAACGCTAACACACAAGCTAACACACACGCTAACACACATGCTAACACACATGCTAACACACATGCTAACACACAAGCTAACACACACGCTAACACACATGCTAACACACACACTAACACACACGCTAACACACATGCTAACACACACGCTAACACACACACTAACACACACGCTAACACACACGCTAACAGAAACGCTAACAGAAGCGCTAACAGAAGCGCTAACAGAAACGCTAACACACACGCTAATGCACACGCTAACACTCGCTAATTTAGACCTGGTTTATTCCTAATTTAGACCTGGTTTAGACCTTGTTTGAAAACAAAATGTCAAATACTTTTCTTTTTGCTTCTTTGCAAGTGAATTTTCTTCCTTTTTCTGATTTAAATCTGATGCTTTTGCTTTGACTGAAGTAAATGTGTTGCTCTTGTGTCTTTACTTTTACTAAGAAAATGGAGTTCTTCCACCTCTGCTTTAAAATCAGCCACATTTAAACAAAGAAATATAAGTAAAGTCAACAAATGGTCCACAAAACAAGACAAACTGAATTCATAAGATGATTAAAAATAAACTTACAGTAGAATAAGTACATCCGTGACATAAGTGGCTGAATATATCTGTGCCGCCCCTCCCTGTTTCACAGATGTTTACAGATGTTTACAGATGTGTCGGTTTTAAAACTTATTCCTGAATCTTTTTACTGTGGAACTAAAGTCTGAACTCTTTTCATCATCGACGTGACCTGGAACTTTACACTCGTGAAAGATCCTCGCTTTGGTTCAGTCACCTCTGAACCTGAACCCAGCACGTCTGCTCCAGCTTTACCCAAATCTGAAAGCTCCGAAAATGAGGATGAAAACAAAACAAAAGCCACAAGAGAGCGATAAAAAAGCAACAAAAACACGACAAAACAGTGACTAAAGCGGAACAGAAACCAGGCCCCCCCAGGACGCAGGCCCGGATCTACAGGCTCAGGTTCGAGTCCTTTTACCTTCAGCCATCGAGTTCCGCTTTTTCTGCAAATATAATTCTATTCTACGCGCAATTAGTAAATGACGCAGCAGCAGCTTTGCCTTTAAATATCTGTCTGTTGAAAATATAAGCTTTAAAAACAAAAAAAGTACACATTTTGTCAATAGCAAGAGTGTTTAAAGCAGCATTAAGTAACTATTGCCCCTAGAGGCCATAACCGCAACTGCAGGTGTCGTGGCAAGTTACGATTTTTTTAACGTATTAATTGTCTTGGGGAGTAAATACTATAGATACAGACGGCATCTTTGGAATCGCCTATATATGGTCATTTTTGAAAACAGTTAAGGGGGAAAACAATTTTGAAAAAATGTAAATTTTCTCAAATTATTCAAAAACTACTGTAACAAACGCTGAATTATGAATATAGTTTTGCACTAAATAAAGATAAAAGACATGGGGAGGAGCAAAGTGGTTCAACAGCCCATAAATACATGAATAACGGAGAATGCTAACTTGATGCTACATGTTAGCATCGGGCTAATGCTAACGGTTAGCTAGCGGTTGCTACAACTGCCGTTTTTTCACTTCTACTGAACAATCTGTTGCGACAAAATTCCATATGGGCCCGATTTACACTTAACTTTATTTATGTGTGATAAATAAGTTGATATTCCACCAGAAAATGGCTAAAAAGAGGGAAAATTGTGTTTCTCTAAAGATTCTATTTTCCCCCTCGGCGAAGCCACGCCCCCTTCTATGACGAGATGCCGTCTGTATCTACGCTGACAGAAAAGGCGAAGGGAGAGAGGGATATTGTTCATCCAATTACACAATGAAAATATTTTTTTTCAATCAAACTTGGCTGTAAATACTGTTTAAAGTGACGTTAGCCCGCAGCTAGCTTAGCCCGTTAGCCTGTTAGCTTCTTCTTCGTGATTCCATTAGTGTGTATTGGTGGCTCCGACCCGGTGGCAGATCAAATAATTAGTTATGGAGTTAGAAATGAATATTCAGACTGCTTGTTAAGATTTCTTTGGTTTCAGATCTTTTGGATAATTAATAAAACACTGATGTTTGTGACAGATGAACTTAACATCGGGTTAAAGCAGAACTGGGGAAAGTGCTCGGTGAAGGACTGGGTGAAGAGTTTAAGGTTTTTTTGGAATAACCTTCGTAAACCCGGCTCTTGTGGCCAAAGCTGAGCCTCTTTCACGAGTCTCCACATCAAAGCATCTGTACAGTTCAGTAACTGGACCTCATTTTGACCTCATTTCAAATCTTCTGTCCATGTTTCCAGAATCTTGTCATTCACTTCGCTGCTGCTCTCTCTCTCTCTCTCTCGTCACATTCTCAAACCAAAACCACTGGAAGGCGCCTCAAAGCGGCGCCTCGTCGGGGACATAATTTGTGATATTCACATGGCGACTTCTGAACACGAGGGGCTGTACATTTGTAAACTGATCCATACGTGTACATTTATTTTTGTCTAGACGTGTTGGATATATTTTCTTAGAGATTAGACCTCCCTGTGTTTTCGACGAGTCCCTAATCCGCATGGAAAATACGCAAACGATTCATTTAAGGTGTACGTGAACGTGGGCAGGAGCGGAGGAGGCGCTGGAGGAGAGGCGGCGTTTTTATGGTGAGGATTTTTCAAATGTGAGTTTAGGCCAGTGGCTTCCTCTGCGTCAATAAAGTCTCTGCTTCAGGGAACAACACTCGGACTCGTCTCTTCTTTTACCATTTAAACAGCTTGAATATTTCATAAATAAACCGGGCTTATGTTATTTTTAATACCACAAACGCCCCAAAACGGCAAAGCAGGAGAAGATGGTGAAAGACTGTTGTGGAGCGGAGGGAGCTGCGCAGGAGGAAGGAGGAGGTGGATGAGTGCAGGACACCACGCTCTGGAACAGGGACAAACCCAGGAGGCGGTGCACTGTTTCAGAGGAAGGAGGAAGAACTTTATTAGTATAGAAACACAGGGGTGCCCAAAGTGGGCCTGCGGGCCAAATATGGCCCCCCAGAACAATGTCATTGGCCCGCCAGAGACTTTTGCGCCACATCTGGTAATGGTAATGGTCTCTCCCATTCATTCTCAAAGGTAAATGTTGATGCAGTACACGTTTTGGCCACCAGCGTCCAATTGGGGGCGCTGTTTCACTCCTTTTGCAAAGTGAAGGAAACACTGTCGTGTCTTGGTATTAATCAATCACAGATTGTTGCAGCATCAACTTTCACAGTTTTCCAACTTTTATTGCAAAGGTTGTTAAAATAATTTATGCTGAACTGACACTTTCAAAATGATCAAATGTGGCCAGGGGCGTCGGACTGGGGGGTAAAGGGTACTGAGTACCCAGAGCATGGTAGGGGCCCTCAAAAATACTGCAAAAAGCGTTCTATATTGTACTTTCTAAGTTTCCTCATAATTGATGCTATAAGAACTGAACAACCGGGCTAAAATACAATGGTTCCTACACAGAATTTTGCACAAGCTAATAATAATAATTATGCTCTACCTAAAACTAGCCATTTCAACTGGCCCAATGGTTAGCACCCAGGGCCCAGAATTTGGTGCTACGCCCCTGAATGTGGCATTTTCTTTGAGTTAACAAATGAATGAGGTAAAGTCAGACTGCGACTGTAAAACTGTTCACATTTGGCTCTATATTTCTACAATTGTTGATTTTGTTCAACTACAACTAGGATTTTGCCTTAGTTAACATTTGTTTTAATGCAGAATGTTCTTTGCGTAGATAAACTCAAATGCAAAAAATATAGAAACTATTATTTGCCGTTATATGTTGTTGTGGCGTATGACTCCAAACGTATCCAAAACGCCACGGTAGGCTAAGGCAAGGGGGTTGGAACACTGATGACGCGCAGTCAGAACAATTGCACAGCTTACGAGGGTTTATTCGTGATCAAAGCAGTAAAACAGGCACTTACTTTGATGATGTTGAATTGAAATGCCAAACCTCAATAAGACAGTGCAAATCTTTCTTTTGATGTGAAAATACTACAATACGGTCAACAGAAAGTTTCTCCCCAAGCTCACCCCACCGCCATGATGCAGGCCCAGCACAAACACACAGCCCAGGTGAGCGCGCGCACTATATAAACCACTCCCACGGTGCCACCAATCACCGTGGTGCAGAAGCACGTGACAAAGCGCGTGCACGTACTCACTCACGCGCCATTCATTCATTGGGGAAATCACCAAAACCTCTATATGGCTCCTACATTCCGGCCCCTAATTATTGTATGGTAATAATTACCCACCACCATTAACAGGAGTAGGAGACAGAACCATAACCAAGGGCAAAAAGTAAAACATAACTGAGTCCTTTAGAGTCAATGTGTAGAAGTCATAGTCATAGTCCATAGTTCAGCAATGTCCAAGTTCATTCATGTAATCCATATCGAAAAAGTTCAGAGTTATAATCCACACGATCTTCACTGCTCATCCGCTTCCTGCAGAAGGCAGACTTTGGTAATCGGACGGTCCAAAGTGCTTGATTTCGTTTTAATCCTCACTGTACGCACTAGTCCATTTTTGTCCGAAACGGTATCCAAAACTCTTGCTGTAATCCATGAATTGCGTGGTGACATTTCATCCACGAGCATGACGACATCTCCAGGCACGAAGTTCCTTTGAGCACGATTCCATTTTTGGCGCTCTTGCAATCCTGGAAGATATTCCTTCAACCAACGCTTCCAAAACAGGTTGGACATGTACTGCACTTGCTTCCAGCGACGACGAGCATGAACAATCAGCCTTCTCGAATAATCCAGGTGGCTGTGATTTCATGTAGGTCCCCTGGTATGTGGCCCCACCATCAAAGACCACACGCAGTTTTTTCTTTGTAGGGTGATACACACCGTGGTGGGGTATATACCACACTCTTCCATCACATTGAGTCAACTGCTCAGGTGGAACTCTCTCTGCGTAGCCTTTCTCCAGCATCTCTGCCATGAACTTGACATAATCAGAGCGAAAGGTCGGATCTTTAGACAAGCGCCTTTTGAGACTGAACGCTCGTTGAACTGCAACTGTCTTATTGTTTGGCAATTTGAGGTATTTTTGTTTTACTGGCAATCCAATGCTATAGTGTCCATTGATCAGCTTTACTGAATGCGAGACTGACTCCATGAAGCGTTCATCTTCTTTTGATAATCCATGTTGTTCATCTTGTTGAGTTTCCGGGAAATCAACTTTCAGCTGCTTCTCCCACAGCTCATCCAATCTTGCAACTGAGATACGATTGACTGTGACGTCAGGCGGCTCATACTGCTTGTCCACTTGGTAATCACCTCTGAGCGGACCATTCACCGTCCAACCCAGGATGGTCTTGATGGCATAAGGGCCCCCGTCCACTGCACGTACCACCTCCCAGGGCTCCAGCGCCTGAGGTACGTTAGTGCCAATAAGGAGATCCACATCTGCTTCAACCTCTGGTATTTTTATGTGCCTCAGATGCGGCCAACGTTGGAGGTCCTTTCTTTGTGGAATATTTCCTCGGTGGACAGGCATGCTCCTTTGCGTGAAGATCTCCGGCAAGTCGCAAAAGTTGTTCGAGTCCAGACCAGCCACTTCCAAATCTGTCAACATGTAGCTGTCCACAACTTTCTCTTGTCCCATCGTTCTGAGGAGGATCCCGAGCTTCCTTCCTGTGAGGTTGAGTCGATTCATCAGACGTTCGGTGCAAAATGAGGCCGTGCTCCCTGGATCCAAGAACGCATAAGTGATCAGAGTCTCTTGTCCCCTTTTGGACTTCACCTTCACGGGCAGTATTGACAGCGTACAGTCTTGCTTGCCGGCCCCAGTTAATCCACTGGACTGAACAGACACCACAGCACCTTCTCTGGCACTTTCTGAACCACCATTAGCCTGTGTAGAACTTATTTGCCTTGTTTTGGAGTGGATATGCAACAACGTAGGATGCTTCAGGTTGCATATTCTGCACGTGAGACGCCTAGTGCAATCTCTGCTTCTGTGCCCAATGCACAAACAACCGAAACACATTTTGTTTTCCTTCAAAAAAGACATTTTTTCATCTTGAGTCTTTTTATCCAACAGAAGGCAAACATCCAAAGAATGTCCAGCTCCACAGAACAGGCACGACCTTTCAGGTAAGTTCTTTTCTCTTTTGTTTACAGGCTCCATTTTCTTCTCAACAGGTGCTACATTGGTGGCAAAACTACTGCCTCGAGGTTTTGTACTTGTCCGGAAAGATCCAGGTTTTGACTCTTTTCTTCCAGTTCCAGGTGAGTCTTGTATATCTCCAAAGAGAGGGTCACTTGCAATCTTAACTTGCCTCTCGATAAACTCCACAATGTCGTAGAATGTTGCTCTGCGATTAAACCTTTCTTGCAGATCGCAGGCCACACATCTCCACCGATCACGCAGCTTGTAAGGAAGCTTTTTTACGATAGTTTGCATGTTGGTGGGCACGTTCAGGTCACCCGCAGAGTCTCCCATACAGTTGCAGCACTCACGCAGCAGTAGACTGTAGGCCTGCAAAGCCTTAAGGTCTTCTCCCTTTATCAAAGGCCACAACAGTACCTTGTCCATATAGGCGGAGGCTACTTTGAATGGATCTCCAAAATGCTCTTGTAGCAGAGCCTTCGCCTTAATGTACCCATGAGCAGCTGGCAGGTGTTGACAGCTTCGGACTAAATCCTGAGACTGGCCTCTAGTATACTGCTCGAGGTAGTACAAACAGTCTTTGTGGCTGTGAGTTCGGTCTTCAATGTTGTGTTCAAAAGCTCTTATGAAGGCTCGATACCGAAGAGGATCACCGTCAAATACTTGCAGGTCTCGTTTGGGTAACAGGTAAAGCGACTGTTGTTCAACTAGTAGAGATGTAATGTCATTCTGCTTCTCCAGCACTGTAATCAGACGCTGATCGGAAGTGTGCTTGGTTGTAGGTGAGATTTGGTCAAGCTGGATTGGAGGAACGGATTGATGGAGTGCAACTGATGTTAATGCTGGCAGGCCGGCCCCAGTCTGAGTAGAACGAAACTCAGTTTGGTAACTTGCTTTGGGCTTAACTGACACATTGCCTGCAGGTATCATGTTCTTCGTGACCTCTGTTTGCGATGGCTGTGTGCTGTATGCAGGCACAAATGTAGGAGCATCCACGTTTAAGTGTGTATTTTTACTCTTTTGTAAATAGGAGTTCATCCCATCAGATTTAGCTGACACACGAGAACCTTCAGAAGCCTTTAGCACATTCACTTTAGCCAAAGAAGCCGCGAGTTCCATGTCCAAGTCCATCGCCTCCATGTTTCTCCGTAGCTGTTCTTGCTGTTCCTCCATTTTCCTCCGTAGCTGGTCTTGCTGTTCCTCCATTTTCCTCCGTAGCTGGTCTTGCTGTTCCTCCATTTTCCTCCGTAGCTGGTCTTGCTGTTCCTCCATTTTCCTCCGTAGCTGGTCTTGCTGTTCCTCCATTTTCCTCCGTAGCTGGTCTTGCTGTTCCTCCATTTTCCTCCGTAGCTGGTCTTGCTGTTCCTCCATTTTCCTCCGTAGCTGGTCTTGCTGTTCCTCCATTTTCCTCCGTAGCTGGTCTTGCTGTTCCTCCATTTTCCTCCGTAGCTGGTCTTGCTGTTCCTCCATTTTCTTCCGTAGCTGGTCTTGCTGTTCTTGCATAGCATGTTTTTCTTTCAACAGTTTTTGACGTGCCATAAGAGCAGCGGTTTCTGCTTCTGCTCTTATTCGGGCTGAAGAGGTACTTGAAACAGACTTGCTCACGACAGTACTGCGCTTGCTTGTTTTTCCATTAGATGCATTAGAAATACTGTCGATTGGTCCGATATCCACTGCAGTACTTTTCAGATCCATTACAGTTTTCAAAATGCTTGTTGTATCGTCATTGGAAACAGGATCTGCATGTGGGAGGCATTCTTGGTCGACAGCGCCCTCTGGTGGAATCTGTTGTGCATCAGTGACTGTAGGCAGTTCCAAGAGCCATTTATTTGCCTCTTCCACACAAGTAGATTTATGCTCTTCAACGTGGTCAAACCATGCATTCTGTTTTTCTTGTTCATCAGACGGCACCATAGGAATGACCACATCATGCAGTTGGCTTGCTTCATTAAACAGACTGGACATATTTTCAATACATGAGCGGACTTGTTCAGCATTCTCAGCACTTTTCATCAGCTCTGTTATTTCTTTCATTGCAATTCTTATCTGTTTTACTTTTGCTTTTCTTTCATTTTGAAGCTTTTCCAGTTTCTGTTCAAAAGCCTTAAACGTAAGCTTTCTTTGTCTCTTCTGAATGGTTTCATTTTCATTTGACTCGTCTTGATCTGACATACTTCTTTCACAAAAAATCCAGAAATCACAAAAATCTGCAGTACACACAGAACACAGCGCTTTATTTCCTTTTCCTTATTTTTCTTCTTATTTATTTTTGCTTTATCAAGGTACAATGAGTTATTCTTCACCCCAACCATTCACGAGGTCTAAGCTCCACCCTCGCTTACTTTGCGTAGCGGTGGATGCTAAAGTCCCAATAACAAACAGCACTTCACCTTTTGTAAAAGCACCGCAGCGTCCAAAGGGGGAATAGCACATTGACAAACAATCCAAAATGTTTACGAAAACATAGCGCGGCTTGTAGCCGAAGCGACTGTGGCAAACAGCGTGTGCAGCGTAGCAGCAGATTTGTGAATGAATGGGCACTGCATAGAATCCATGCGCGTTCACGTCTATCGTTCACAACTTTGATAGCGATAGTAAACATCCAGAGTTGTCCGACACTACGATGATACTGCGCTTCAACAATTGAGATTTCTGTTGACAAAATGTTGTGGCGTATGACTCCAAACGTATCCAAAACGCCACGGTAGGCTAAGGCAAGGGGGTTGGAACACTGATGACGCGCAGTCAGAACAATTGCACAGCTTACGAGGGTTTATTCGTGATCAAAGCAGTAAAACAGGCACTTACTTTGATGATGTTGAATTGAAATGCCAAACCTCAATAAGACAGTGCAAATCTTTCTTTTGATGTGAAAATACTACAATACGGTCAACAGAAAGTTTCTCCCCAAGCTCACCCCACCGCCATGATGCAGGCCCAGCACAAACACACAGCCCAGGTGAGCGCGCGCACTATATAAACCACTCCCACGGTGCCACCAATCACCGTGGTGCAGAAGCACGTGACAAAGCGCGTGCACGTACTCACTCACGCGCCATTCATTCATTGGGGAAATCACCAAAACCTCTATATGGCTCCTACATATGTGTTTGACACTTGGCGTCGCCGTGACCCCCCTGGTCACAAAGCACTTTCACTCCATCATTGCTTAAGCTGCGAATGTAACTTCAGCGCTATATAAGTTGAGACCATTTACCATTTATCTGTTGTAAACTTTGTTTATTTAACCCTTTAACTCCCACCTGAACCGATTACATTTTCTCCAGTTTGGCTTTACCCCAGTCCAAAAGCTTCTGGAAAAAAGCTGTGAAAATAGCAACAAAACTGAGACGAAAACAATGATGAAAATGTGACAAAAAAGTGACGAAAAATGTATGAAAAAGTGGCAAAAATGTCACAAAAATGTCATAAGAAATTGACAAAAAATTGTCGAAAAAATGACCAAAAAAATGACCAAAAAAAATGACAAAAATGTGACAAAATGTGACAAAAAAAGAAAAAAAATTGATTAAAAATTGATGCAAAAATGACAAAAATGTGACCAAAAATTGATTAATTTTTTTTTACAAAAAGTGACCAAAAAAATGACAAAAAGTGACCAAAAAAATGACAAAAAAATGACAAAAATGTGAGAAAATGTGACAAAAAATGACAAAAAATTGATACAAATTTGACCCAAAAAAAATGACACAAAATTACAAAAATGTGACAAAAAAATTTGACCAAAAAATTACAAAAAAGCTACAAAAATGAGTTGAATACCCAACAAAAAAATGATGGAAAACAAATCTGATGACGTGAGGAAAAAGATCCTCTCGGTTCAGGCGGTAGTTAAGAAGTTAAGTCCATTAAAGTAAAATGGCCTGAAACGAGTTTGAAATAAGACGAAAACTAAAATTTCTCTGTTCACGATACAGTGGGTGTAGTTTCACATTTGTATATAAATATTTGAAGAACTGTCTTTGAGCATGAGCAGGTAAACAGACATGTTTTAATCCAGTGTACAGTCGATTATTTCTAAAACTTTTCTCAGTTTAACACTTCAACACTGCAGTTCCACAGAGTGTCCGCCAGAGGGAGCGCCAGTGCAATGATTTACCATAGACTGTGTTTAACGGTCTGTGATTCACTAAAGGTTCATGAGTAAATTGTTGTTTCGTTGTTGATGTTGTTTTTCCTCAGAAATTATACGGTGAATATCTTTATAATAATATAATCAGGTACACAGACATGTTTAACCCAGTGTACAGTTCACTGAAGAGAAGCTGAATGATTTAAAATGTAATTATTTATTTTTGACCCACAGTAAAAGTTTAATGGGTTATTTCTTAAACTTTTCTCAGTTTAACACTTCCCTGCAGTTCCGTAATGTGTCCGCCAGAGGGAGCGCCAGTGCAATGATTTACTTTTTAGTCAAAAGTTTTTGAGTAAATTGGTCTGATTTTCAAATAGGAACTTGCTTAAAGTAGCTACAAATATAAAATCCAATTAATGTAACGGCTCCTGATCTGAGATTATTGGTGTTTGTGCAGTTCAGAGGTTCAGGGAGAGGAAGATGCTCTACATTTAAATTAGTAGTGTTATTATTTATTTATCTCGGGGTTTTTCCCCCCTCAGAAATGATAAACCATCTTTATAAAATACAATAAAATTAAAGTATTTTTAAATATACAAAGTTTATGGAAAACGAAAACATAAATTGTGTAACAAACTGACGCTTTGTGTCATTTTCGCTTTTGTTCTGAACTCACAGCATCTATTTAGGAAACAAAGATTAAAATAACATGAATAAATGTAAACTACAAATGTTCTCATGAAAACACTACAGTGCAGTTCCACCATGTGTCCGCCAGAGGGAGCGCCACAGTCCTGAGTCCTGTCAGAAACTGTCACGACCAAACTGGCATCCTTTACCAGATTTGGATCAATCATGCTAATCCGTTAGCCTGATTATATTTGTTATTATTTCACTCAGTGAAAAGGGTTAAATACATTCTCCGTATGTTGTTGTCTTAGTGTGTTTTACATTTAAGGTTTTTAAATAAATAAAACTGCCCAAAACGAGTTTGAACAAATAAAAAACGAAAAAGTGTCAGTTTAAAATACAGCCTGTAGTTCCACCTGTGTCCGCCAGAGGGAGCAGTCCGTGCTGGACATGAGAAGTGAGAGTCATTTTTCTGCCAAATAATGGTTAATCAAATGAATCTTAAACAATTTAAACGTGTTATTTTTACATTTGTCTTATTCATATTGTTAAGAAAATGTGTAATAAAAATGGTAACTTTATAAAATATATAAAACTGTCTCTGAGCTCGAGGTACAAAGACATGTTGAAGTTTGCGTTTACTGAAGAGTCTGAATGTTTAAACTTTACATATTTATGACCCACAGTTAAAGTATAATCGGCTTTTAACTTATTTCTAAAACTTTTCTCAGTTCAACACTTCAACACTGCAGTTCCACAGAGTGTCCGCCAGAGGGAGCGCCAGTGCAATGATTTACCATAGACTGTGTTTAACGGTCTGTGATTCAGTAAAGGTTCATGAGTAAATTGTTGTTTCGTTGTTGTTTTTCCTCAGAAATTATACGGTGAATATCTTTATGAAATACAATAATATTATAATATTTTAAATACACAAAGTCCACAGAAAACAAAAACAGAAGAAAGAAAGAACCCACAGTGATACAAAGCTGTCAGTTTGTGTTACAGTTTACTGGCTCACAATATTTACAATATACTTATTAGGAAACATTAAAAGAGCAAAGGGATTTCAAATGTAAATGATAAATGTTCCCATGTACAAACCTGCGCTGAAGGGACTGTCACGACCAAATCTGCATCATTTTCCAGATTTGGATAAATCATGCTAATCCGTTAGCCTGACTGTATTTGTATGATTTCACTCAGTAGAAAGGGTTAAACACATTCTCTCTCGGTGTAGACTCTGTTCGTAATGTATTTAAGTTTATTAAAGTAAAATGGCCTTAAAGGAATTTGAAATAAGAAGAAAACTGAAAAGTCTCCGGTTACAAAACAGCAGGTGTAGTTTCACCTTTGTCCGCCAGAGGGAGCTTCCCGTGTTGTACAAGAAAAGTTCGTCATTTTCTGCCAAACTAATTATCTTAAAGTTCTACATTAATCTTATATCACTTTGACGTGTCGAATTGATGTTTGTTTTACTAATATTGGAAACAAAATGGACTTTAATAAATGATAAACTTTATAAAATATTTGAAAAAAACAAAGAAAGTCTCTTTGAGCATAATCAGGTGCACAGACATGTTTAACCTAGTGTACAGTTCACTGAAGAGAAGCTGAATGATTTAAAATGTAATTATTTATTTTTGACCCACAGTAAAAGTTTAATGGATTATTTCTTAAACGTTTCTCAGTTTAACACTTCCCCTGCAGTTCCGTAATGTGTCCGCCAGAGGGGGCGCCAGTGCCATGATTTACTTTTTAGTCAAAAGTTTTTGAGTAAATTGATCTGATTTTCAAATAGGAACTTGCTTAAAGAACAAATATAAAATCCAATTAATATAACGGCTCCTGATCTGAGATTATTGGTGTTTGTGCAGTTCAGAGGTTCAGGGAGAGGAAGATGCTCTACATTTAAATTAGTAGTGTTATTATTTATTTGTCTCGGGGTTTTGTATGTTTTTTTTTCACTTTTTTTCACATTTTTCAAAAATGTCACAAAAATGAAAAAAACAAAAATCAAAACAATTGTTTTTGTTTTTTTCATTTTTGTGACATTTTTGTGACATTTTTGTCACTTTTTTGTTGAGTTTTTGTTGAATTTTTGTCACTTTTTTGTTGAATTTTTGTCACATTTTTGTTAAATTTTTGTCACATTTTTGTTGAGTTTTTGTCACATTTTTGTTGAATTTTTGTCACATTTTTGTTAAATTTTTGTCACATTTTTGTTAAATTTTTGTCACATTTTTGTTGATTTTTTGTCACATTTTTGTTGAATTTTTGTCACATTTTTGTTGAATTTCTGTCACTTTTTTGTTGAGTTTTTGTGGAATTTTTGTCACTTTTTTGTTGAATTTCTGTCACATTTTTGTTGCGTTTACATCCTTGTTTTCTTCTCATTTTTTGTGGTTATTTTGGTGCTTTTTTCCCCAAGAAGCTTTTTGATTAGGGTAAAGCCAAACTGGAGAAAATGGGATCCGTTCAGGTGGGAGTTAAGAGGTTAAAGCAGTACTAAGTAACTCTTCCCCCTAGAGGCCATAAGCGCAACTGCAGGTGTAGTAGAAAGTTACGATTTTTTAATTTATTAATTGTCTTGGAGAGTAAATACTACACTGACAGGAAAGGCGAAGAGAGAGAGGGTTACTGTGCATCCAATTATACAATGGAAATATTTTTTTTCACTCAAACTTGGCTGTAAATACTGTTTAAAGTGACGTTAGCCGCAGTTAGCTTTGCCCGTTAGCATGTTAGCTTCTTCTTCGTGATTCCATTAGTGTGTATTGCTTTTTCCGCACTGGTGGCAGTGAAGTTGCAAACATGGTTTTCTGGCCAGAGACACCAGGGGGAGATGAAAGACCCTCCAATCATCCCATAAACACTTGTATTACCCCCACAGGGACTACGGGAAGGATTTATTAAGGTAAATAAGTTACTTAGTACTGCTTTAAAGTTCTGCATTGATCTTATATCACTTCAACGTGTCGAATTGATATTTGTTTTATTAAAATTGGACAAATTGGACTTTAATAAATGATAAACTTTATAAAACATTAGAGGAACTGTCTGTGAGCATGAGCAGGAACACAGACATTTGTAATCCAGTGTTCAGTTTACTGACAGGAAAATGTGCATCCAGTTAAATAGTAGAAAACGAGGCAAAGTTGGAAAAAGTAAAATAAATATAGTCAAATAATTCCCCTGATTATGAACACTTTTGCTTTTATTCCATTTCCGATATTTTTAATTTCAACAGGAAGATGACTGAGGTACCGATAACAACCAGCAGAGGGCAGCACCTCATCACAGGAACAGGACGATAAACACACCCCATAGATAGAAGGATAGATAGATAGATAGATAGATAGATAGATAGATAGATAGATAGATAGATAGATAGATAGATAGATAGATAGATAGATAGATAGATAAATAGATAGATGGATAGATAGATAGATAGATAGATAGATAGATAGATAGATAGATAGATAGATAGATAGATAGATAGATAGATAGATAGATAGATAGATAGAAGGATAGATAGAAGGATAGAAGGATAGATAGATAGATAGATAGATAGATAGAAGGATAGAAGGATAGATAGATAGATAGATAGATAGATAGATAGATAGATAGATAGAAGGATAGATAGAAGGATAGATAGATAGATAGATAGATAGATAGATAGATAGATAGATAGATAGATAGATAGAAGGATAGAAGGATAGATGGATGGATAGATAGATAGATAGATAGATAGATAGATAGATAGATAGATAGATAGATAGATAGATAGAAGGATAGAAGGATAGATGGATAGATGGATAGATAGATAGATAGATAGATAGATAGATAGAAGGATAGAAGGATAGATGGATGGATAGATAGATAGATAGTTAGATAGATAGATAGATAGATAGATAGATAGATAGATAGATAGATAGATAGATAGATAGATAGATAGATAGATAGATAGATAGATAGATAGATAGATAGATAGATAGATAGATAGATAGACCTGATCAACAGATTTATTTCTAAGGTCTGGCGATCAGTAGCATTTCCTGTTTTAGAGATTTCTTAGAGCGCTGTCTCTCTGTTTCATTAACTCTTTAATGCAGGGCTGTCCAAAAATGTCCGCTCTTTTTAGCCATTTTCTGGTGGAATATGAACGTATTTATCTCATAAATAAAGGCAAGCGTAAATCGGGTCCAAATGGATATCTGTTCAAAGCTTATTATTCAGTAGAAGAGGAAAAAACGGCAGTTGTAGCCAGCGCTAGCTAACTGTTAGCATTAGCAAGATGCTAACATGAAGCATCACGTTAGCATTCTCTGTTATTCATGTATTTATGGGCTGTTGAACCACTTTGCTCCTCTCCATGTCTTTGTGTCTTTATTTAGTAGAAACTATATTCATAATTCAGCGTTTTTTAAAGTAGTTTTTGAATAATTAGAGAAAGTTTCGATTTTTCTCCAAATTCTTATCAAACATGACCTAAGATAGATAAGATAAAATAAACCTTTATTGATCTCACAAAGGAGAAATTCACTTGTTTACAGTCGGCGTTCAACAAGATGAGTTAATAAAGTGCAGCTGATACAGAGATTATTGCACATGTTACCAAATCAATCCTATACTGTGTCCAGTACTTTTCTAAATTATTTCTAGCAGATACAAATGTAAGTGGTGAACTCTTCATCCGAATATTCCGACCGTCGTCTTCGTCAGAACCACTTCCAACGATGACGACTTCGTATCGAAACATCCGGACGCAGAAAACGTCAAATATAAAAGAACAAAGCCCGAGTTAGTAAGAGGCTCCCAGGCTTTTCTGGAGCACAAGGATCCTCTCCAATTTGAGTTGGTATAAATCTGGACAGCATGAAGGTCCTGGGTTCGATTCCCAGTCTGTCTTTCTGTGAGTCCGGCTCCTCAGGTTTCCCCTACCATTAATAACAGTGTGTTTCCCAAGGACACAACGACAGTGAGCACCTTCAGGAGGCAGGACTCGAACCACCGACCTTCCGATCATGAGACGACCCGCTCTACCAACTGTGTCACTGTCTTCATCTCAGTGAGACTTCCCTGGTTTGAGGTCAGATGAAAATCCAGTTCTTAAACCTCAGTTCTCCACAACCCTTCATGTTCTATCAGCTTTCGAGAAGATCTTTAATCCTCTCCAAAGCTCCTGGTGTCCTCGAGGGCTGGTGTGGGTTTCGCTTCTACAACGTGAACAATATCACTAGAGCAGCTACTCCCAATGAGCCCCAGAACGCCCCCTGTACTCTCATGCGTTTATAGAAGGGCTTCTTCTTCTTCTTCTTTGGAGCTTCTGAGTCAACAGAAAGTTCCTGTTGGTTCTGGGAAACATCTTCAGGTTTTTCTTCGGCCTTTGTTTGTCCTGCTTTAGTCGTGTTGTTTTCTTTCAGCTTCGTGTTTCCTCGTGATTTTCGATCATGTTTTATCACCTCTGTCCAATGTTTCTTTCGCCTTAACACACGGCTTTTATCCTCAGGCGAAGGCTTCAGTTCTTTCACCGATTCTCGTTTCGGCCGCTCAGTTTTCCGGTCTGATGGTCGAGTGACCGCGGGACGTTTTGGAGTTCGGTTCTTTGACTCAGGAACCTTAGCTTTTGAGATGTTTGCCTCGTACTCACTGGAAACGGTGGGTCGTTCTGCTGTGGAACGTCTCTTCTCTTTTCTTCCTTCTTGAGACGTCTGTGACATGTCCTTCTGCACCACTGCATTGCATTTCTCTCTTACAGTGGTCATCTCTATCTGAAGCTTAGCAACTTGTTCTTCGAGCGCGGCATTTTTAGTTTTATATTCAATCGCCTCCTTAGTTAGCTCCGTTACTCGAGTACAATTATCTTCAAGCTTAGTAGACATTTCATCCATCTGCTTTTCTGTCTTCAGACGAATTATCATCTTCAGATTTGTTCTTTTTCGAAGTCTGACATTGTTTATTTGGGGTAGCTGGGGCGCCCCGTTTCCCGCCGCAGGCTTTTTCACTCGACATGGCTTGGTTGTAGTCGTGATCCCACGAAAGCATAAATACAAGAAATGTTTACCGTCTTCGAAAGTGACCAAAAGAGACTTATAATCCTGTCTTAATCTACTTTTGAGGGAGCCCGGGAAAGTAAGTGCTGCTCAGAGCGCCATCTTGCCGGAAGTACTGGCTGCCGAACAACTTCATTATTACCAAAACATGTCGTGAACAGACTCACCACTAGAGGGTAGTACAACACTGTAAAATAACTAAAAGTCCTTGGGAAACAGCACAGTTGTTATTGTTATTATTTATTTATTTATTTTACTTCGTTTTGGGTAGGCCTAATGCAGAACTGTAAATGCAAATGTGCTTGGTTCCGGTGGGAGTTAAGAGGTTGAATGGGGCGCCCCTAGTGGCCGGTTTCAGTCTTTTGTTTTGAAACGTGACCGGAAGTGTTGTGAAAGCGCCGCCGCGACTGAAGCGGAAGTGCCTTGTTGTAGCCCGAGGGAAGACTTTTTGATGTTTTTCAGTTTGTTCTCCCTTTTTCCTCACTTCATCTGCTTCTCTGGACCCACAGGTCAGTGCCGGGGGCGCGGGTGTTACCGGGGTATGTGAGTGAGATCACTCAGGGCTGGGCGCGTTAGCCTCGTTATCATATTAGCACCAACAGCTTCACTTCCGTCGGACCAAAACAAAACTTTTTAACTAGAGTCAGTAAAAAGTGCCTCAAACTGAGATAAATAAGTGTTTACGACACAAACGAGTGATTTCCGCGTTGGGAAAATTATTGAAAGAAAAAAAAAGGAGGGGTCTGTAATTTTAGTATTTGTAAAGTTTGCGTCAGACTGGATCATCTGGCTTTTAAGTTTCCCTTTTAAACCTCTAAGCCTCCGCCTTCACCGAGTGTATTTTCTCCAGTTCGGCTTTACCCAAACCTAAAAGCTCCTTGATCAAAGTATAAATGATAGCGACGAAAACGAGGGTGAAAACGCAACAGAAAGTTGATTTTTTTAAAAGCGATAAAGAGCGTGAAAAACGTGCCCCGGAAAAGGAACAATAACAGAAGCGACAAAAATACATTAAAGCGACAAATAAAGGGACGAAACACAACAAAAATATGACAAAAAAGTTACGATCAGTTTTGTCGTTCTTAGCTTTCAAATGAGGTGTTACTCTGGCCTATGGGCTGTAAGCTCCAGTTGAGAAGCTTTTATCTTTGGGTAAACCTGAAGTGGAGAAAATGCGATCGGTTAAAGCAGAACTAAGTAACTTGTTTACCTTAATAAACCCTTCCCGTAGTCCCTGTGGGGGTAATACAAGTGTTAATGGGATGATTGGAGGGTCTTTCATCTCCCCCTGGTGTCTCTGGACAGAAAACCACAATTGCAACTTCGCTGCCACCGGGTCGGAGGCGCAAATACACACTAATGGAATCACGAAGAAGAAGCTAACAGGCTAACGGGGAAAGCTAAACAGTTACAGCCAAGTTTGAGTGAAAAAAATATATATTTTCATTGTATAATTGGATAAACAATATCCCTCTGTCAGCGTAGTATTTACTCTCACGGACGATTAATAAGTAAAAAAACCTGCAGTGGCGCTTATGGCCTCTAGTGCAGTGGTTCTCAACCTGGGGGTCGGGACCCCCATGGGGGTCGCGAGACAAATTTAGGGGGTTGCCAGATCATTTAGATAAAATATACATAATTTCACTAGCAAATTATCTAATGTTTTATTGTAGCATGTCTTTGCAATTTTACCAGAGTCCCATTATTTGATTGTAGTTTGATACATTTTATTACAGCCATTTGTTTTTTTTCTTTGTTTTTTAAGAATTATGTAGGCTAATGTTCCTATTTCTCATGGTGTGACCCAGGTGGGGGGGTCACGAATCCCTTTACCTGTTTTAATGGGGGTCGCGGCTCCAAAAGGTTGAGAACCACTGCTCTAGTGGCACGAGTTACTCAGTACTGCTTTAAAGCTGGGGTTAAGAGTAATGTCTCATTTGAAAGCTAAGACCTACTAAACTGATTTTTTTGTGTGCACGTTTTAATTGTTTTTGACGTGTTTTTGTTTGTGTTTTGGTTTGTGTTTTGGTCACTTTTTCATCGCATTTTTGTCACCTTTTTGTTGTCCTTTTTTGTGTTTTTTTCATCACTCTTTAGTCATGTTACTTTTGCTCTTTTGCCGTGTTTTTGTCTTATTTTGGAAAAACAATTTGGAACTTTTTCGTCACTTTTTCCATCAAATGTTGGCACTTGTTTGTTGCTTTTTCATCACTCTTTAGCCATGGGTTTTAGTCTGAGTTTTTTAGATTTACGTAAGGCCAAACTGTGGCCGGTTCATGTGGGGGTTAAGAGGTTATACTTGTTATTAACTTTGTATATATATGAGCTGATCCTGGTCTTAAATGTCTTTGTGATTCTGGAGGAACATTTGAATGTGCTGAAAACAATCCAAAAATCTCATTGGTTTTGCACAATCTTCGTTTTGACACATTTTTTCCGACGGGTGTTTTCTTTAAACCGTCTCCTCCCTGGAGCCTCAGTCCACAGTCTGGGGGAGACGAGGTGAAGAGATAAGAGATGAGATACTGCATATTTAATACAGAACAGCCGTGGGCGTCACATACGGACACATCTTCCTGCTGTATGAGTCACTTAGGATTTGTGTTTAACCTCTTAACTCCCGCCTGTACCGAGAGGATCTTTTTCCTCACGTCATCACATTTTTTTCCATCATTTTTTTGTTGGGTATTCAACTCATTTTTGTATCTTTTTGTCATTTTTTTTTGTCATTTTTTTTATTATTTTGTTGTCAAATTTTTATCACATTTTTTGTAATGTTTTTTTAACATTTTGTCACATTTTTGTCATTGTTTTTGTCATTTTTTTGTCACATTTGTCATTTTTTCGTCAATTTTTTATCAAATTGTCATTTTTTGTCACATTTTTGTCATTTTTTTTCATCAATTTTGTGTCAATTTCTTGTGACATTTTTGCCACTTTTTCATAAATTTTTCGTCACTTTTTTGTCAATGTTTTCTCACTTTTTTGTCCCATTTCCATCATTGTTTTCGTCTCAGCTTTTTTCCAGAAGCTTTTGGATTGGGGTAAAGCCAAACTGGAGAAAATGTGCCCGGTTCAGGTGGGAGTTAAGGGGTTAATTCACTGTGAGGATATCTTTAACCTCTTAACCCCCACCTGAACCGAGTTTGGCCTTACCCGAATCTAAAAGCTTCTTGACAAAAGTGTCAAATTAGCGACAAAAATGAGAATGAAAACCCAACAAAAGAGCGACAAAGGAGAGACAGAAATGTGCAAAACAGCAACAATAACACAATTAAAAGAGTGACAAAAACATATGACTAAAAAGTGCTGGGAAAAAAACACAAAAAAGCCGCAATAAAGAGACAAAACAACAAAAAACAAAAACGTAACAAAAAGACGACAAAAATGCAACAAAATAAGCCACAAAAATACTATAAAAAATAGCAAAAAACAACACAAAAAAATTACGAAAACGCAACAAATAAGCAACAAAAACACAACAAAAAATGACAAAAATGCAACAAAAGAATGACAAAAAAGTGCCGAAAGCACACAAAAAAAACCTGCTTCAAAAATGTGACAACAAAGGGACGACAACGCGTCAAAAAAGTTGCGATCAGTTTTGTAGGTCTTAGCTTTCAAATGGGCCGTCACACTGGACTATAGTCTCTAAGCTAGCTCACTCTAGCTAAAAGAGATTTTTGATCTTGATGAGATTTTTTTCCTGGTTAAATAAAGGTTTGAAAGATAAAAAAAAAAGCTCCAGTCGAGAAGCTTGTAGATTTGGGTAAAGCTGAAAAATGCGCTCGGTTAAGGCGGGTGGTAAGAGGTTAAGTTAGACATCTTCCTTTTTTCACACGTTAAATAGATGTATATTATGTTTTGTTACTTAATTCTTCGTAATGATTTATTTTTATACGTTTTTTTTCTCTCTGTTGTTTAGTTGTTTTTGTGGATTTAATTGTGTGTCTGTTTGTGTTCACAGATGTATTATTACAGATATGAGAATGCCGAGGTCAGCTGCTGCTACAAATACCTCATGTTCAGCTACAACATCATCTTCTGGGTCAGTTTTTCTACCACAAAATAGTTAAACTGTGTGTGATGATCGAACAGACTGGGGTCACTGGGTCGAACAAAACAAAAAAGTCCTTAAAGGATCTGTATCTGCTATTTTAGCCTTCTCAAAGTAAACTAAAGGCATTTATGTGATATATTATACCTCTACCACTATGGAGTATTAATTTTTGTGATTAATATAAGTATTTTCTGGGGGTATTTTTTGTAACGCTGAAGACACAACGCTTTGATTCAGTTAACTCCGCCCCCTCACTCCGAGCTACTCCGCCCATGCAACAACAGCAGTAAGAAATATAAATACATAGCAAAAAGTGAAGTTACTTCATAAATGCAGTTATAAGGAGTTGACATCTGCAACACACGCTTCATAAATGGCTAACACACACGCGCTAACACACGCGCTAACACACGCGCTAACACACGCGCTATCACACATGCTAACACACGCGCTAACACACGCGCTATCACACGCGCTAACACACGCGCTAACACACACGCGCTAACACACGCGCTATCACACATGCTAACACACGCGCTAACACACACGCTAACACACGCGCTAACACACATGCTAACACACACGCGCTATCACACATGCTAACACACGTTTTGATTGACTCACCGCTCTGTCCTGGCCGCTCCATCGTGTTGGTTATAAAAGTTAATCCACTTTGATTCTGGTGAAGGTTCAAGAGACAGTCACAGAAAAACACTGTTTTGGTGAAAGTCGCTGAGTCCCGGAAATGAATTCCAACTTCTGGCGAGTGGCCTCTTATTTAGGAAGGTTGAATAAAGTTCTGTAGCGCTTTTCTTCGTGACTTTATCGTTAGGTAAGAAAAAAGAACAGGCGGCACGGTAGCACAGCGGTTAGTGCTTGTGCTTCACAGCTAGAAGGTCCGGGTTCGATTCCCACCAAGGACGGGGCCTTTCTGTGTGGAGTTTGCATGTTCTCCCCGTGTCTGCGTAGGTTTCCTCCGGGTACTCCGGTTTCCCCTACCACTAAAAACATGTACAATAGGCCAGGATGTATGAGAGTGTGTTTGAGAGTGCGCATGGGGGACGACGGATGAAAATTAGCCTAAGGCTACAATCCGGTGTGGCTTGTTCATTAACTTGCACTGTCCCTACCAAATAAACCATAAATTAGGCGTGTCCAGAGTAGGTTAGAAAGAGCTCCTTCACAACTTCCAGTGCAAACATGACGTCAGTGCTTTGTTTTCCCCACAGGGGCAGCACGCCTTTTTTTTAAATGTATTTTTTTTTATTTCTTACAACAGAAATAATGAAAAAGCGGTTTTATAAATTCAAATCAGGCCATAAGGCATTACATAACAAACGTCGGGCTCATCCTGTTTGACACTATGCAGAAAAAGACGTCAGTCCGCTCAGCTGCAGCTGCTCAGAGAGCAGGATTCAGGAGGATTGCTGAGAACTGCTAACCTGGCTAACACCAGGCTGCTGTGTGCGCTCGAATCACTTCGAACTGCACTGCAGCCTGGGGACCATGGCCGAAATGTTCGCATGGATTTGGGAACCAATCACAGAACGAGGAGGGACGGCAAGACAATGACGAGCTATTCGATATACGGAACCTTGTAGTTTATTTACGGATTTAAAAAAAAAAAGTTTATTTACGGATCAAACATGACCAGCAGATGCGAAGCTATTTTTCGATCAAGCTTTAGGCCGTGTTCTAAATAGTTTAGCTCGGAAGTTTACAGCGGGTGCGTCATACGTCATCTCATACGATGATACGATTGGCTGTGGCCTCGTGCAGACGCATGATAGACATTCGTAGCGCCCCGTAAACCACACCTCTCCTACGAGAAAATGAATTGGTGGTCCCCAGACTAAATATCATTTGTGATTTTAGTCTGGCGTTAGCCAGGCTAGAGAACTGCTGAATGAAGCCAAAAACACTCTTGATAAGGAAATAGCTTAACAACAACATGGCTAAAAGCTCCAAAAAGTAGATTTTGCCTGATAAAGGTCCTTTTAAATACTTTAGAACAAGGATCGCCAGCCAAGACTTTCTATATTCCGACTAGTGCATTATTGTTTGTTTGTACCTATTCTCTTGTACTTTGTGATTTTATCTGTGAAAAGTGCTTTAGAAATAAAGCAGGTCTTGTTTATTTGTATAGCACCTTTCACAGACATAAAGGTCACAAAGTGCTTCACAAAATTACAATACAAATACAAAATACATTTACATTTACAGTCACATGAACACGGTCATAAAACAACCCTTAATGTACTGGGATTAAACCCTGAAACAAATAGGTTTTCAGTTTGATTTCAAAAACATTAACAGAATCAAGTAAGTGCAAGTTCTGATCCTGAAACGAGTGCGACCATGAGCAGGTTCTGATCCTGAGACCTCGGCCTCCGAGAGTGAGTATACGGACACAACTAGTCTCTCATGTCAGAGGGAGCCTGACCATGCGAGGCTCTGAAGGTCAGCACCAGGATTTTAAAATGGAAACGAAAAGTGACTGAGCCAATGAAGAGCTTTTAGAATGGGAGTCAGTGACCGCCCCGCAGAGTCGTGAACCTGCTGAAGACAAGACGGCTCCTCCATAACGGAGAATGGTTATGACCCGGCTCTTTTGTATCATGCGAGAACAGATATTTGGAAATGGCCAAACGCTGGAGATTGAAGGCGTTTAGTGCCATTGTTCCTCGTAAAACCAGCTGATGACTTCAGAGAAAGAGACGAAATGACGTCCTGAACTCCGTTGACAGTTCCCTTTTATCTGAATTCTGCGATGACTGCCTGTCTGTGAGTCAGCTGTTTGTGGATATGTATGTGTTTGTACTTTATCTGTACTTCACGTTAGGGATGAGCGATACCACATTTTTTGGAATCGATACGATACCGATACTTTTGGGGTCATTTTTGTTTTTATCGATACCGATACTGGGCATTTCATATGGGTGAATGTATTTCAATCAATATACATTTCTAAAACTGCTTATTTTATATAATTAACTTTTAAAATAAAAAAAAATAAAAATGTTACTTTAACTGGTTAATTAAACAATATTAATGTGAAATTAAATACATAAACAAAATTTTAAATTAATACTTAAATGACAAACAGAACCTAAACCAGAATGATATGCCCGGCTCAGTTCAATCCTTTGCTGTTGTGACTGTTTTGGCTCAGAACAAAGAAATAAGTCATGATTTTGGGTTGATAATTGCTGCCCCGCCTTCTTTTTACACATGCAAATTAGTATCGATACTTTTTGCCCAATATCGATACTTAAAAAGTAGCCGTTTGGTGTCGATATATCGATACTTTGGTATCGATCCGCCCATCCCTACTTCACGTTATGTTCAGAATGATTATGGTGTTGACCGTTTGTCAAAGTTAACGTCTAGATTTCTAAAGCTTGATTTCGGAGAAAAACTTGGGTCGCCCAGAGTTTAGTTGCAGGAAATTGCACCGAGCCTTTGTGCAAGACATTTCAGCAGAGAGCAGGGCAGGGCGATATGGGGGGCGTGGCTTCGTCGAGGGGGAAAATAGAATCTTCTGGGAAACACAGTTTTTGGCTGTTTTCTGGCGAAATATAAACTTACTTATCACATACAAATAAAGTCAAGTCTAAATCGGGTCCATATGGATGTTTATTCAAAGCAAATTGTTCAGTAGAAGCGAAAAAACGGCAGTGCAAGCTAACGTTAGCATTAGCACGATGCTAACAGGTAGCATCAAGTTAGCATGATCCGTTATTTATGTATTTATGGGCTGTTGAACCACTTTGCTCCTCTCCATGTCTCTTTATCTTTATTTAGTAGAAAACTATGTTCATAATTCAGCATTTTTTAACCTCTTAACTCCCGCCTGAACCGAGAGGATCTTGTTCCTCACGTCGTTTCTCCCATCATTTTTTTTATTGGGTGTTCAACTCATTTTTTGTCATTTTTTGTCACATTTTTGTAATTTTTTCTTCCATTTTTTTGTCAATTTCTTGTGACATTTTTGCCACTTTTTCATAAATTTTTCGTCACTTTTTTGTTGCTATTTTCACAGCTTTTTTCAGAACCTTTTGGATTGGGGTAAAGCCAAACTGGAGAAAATGTGTTCGGTTCAGGCGGGAGTTAAGGGTTAAGAGTTAAAGTAGTTTAGAAAATTTAGATTTTTCTCCAAATTGTTTTCCCCGTTTAGCTGTTTTCAAGCATGACCATATATTCCAGAGATGCCGCCTGTATCTATACGTAATATATCCCGATATTTTTGTAGTGATTGCTGTGAAATGAAACGTTGAATCAAAGCCAGTAGTTTTATTGAAAACTCACTATAAAATGTAAACATAAACACTGTATAACAAAGCTCCGTAAGGTGCAAATTTAAATACAAAAATGTCTTCAATAAAAATGGCCTATAAAATAAAATAGGTCAATCTTTTTCTGAGGGCAGCGTTTAGCTCCGATCAGCAGCTTGCATTTTGAATTTGAACTACATCGTTATATGCGATACGGTCTAATTCCAGATCTCATTTGACATATCTTAATATCGATGTATCGCCCAGCCCGAGCAGACAGCTTAATTTCTGGATCTCAGAGGTCTTAAAAGAGCAGTAAAGCTGAATATCATCAGCAAACAAATGAAAGGAAACATCATCTAAGCTCTGGACAAGTTTTCCTAATGGATGGACATAAAGTAAAAACAAAATCGGGCCCAAAACGGAGCCCTGGGGAACCCCACTCAACAGAACGCCAGTCAGACGGGATCGGATTTGCAGAGACACTAAAGCTCCTCCCCGATATGTAAGAGGAGATTCACGCTACGACTGGACCTGATATTCCGACCATTGACGAACTTACTACAGGGTCTCCAACTCTTTTTTTACAATGCCCTTGTTTCAGGCGGGAGATACGAGGTTAAAATGAGTAGAATTCCAACATGCTGTAAATGTTCATGTTTAGTTTATGGCAGGGCTCATGCTGCAGTGACTAAACCCACTTCCTCTTTATCTCGGCGCCGTCACCGTTTCCTGTGGGCTTTTACGCAAATCTTTACTGAGCGATAATAATAAATGAACAAAACCAGTGGTGATAGAGCAGTAGGACGGCTCTGAGTCTTTGTGGTCGTTGTGGATGAGATTCTTATTTCTTCTGATGGTAAAGCGACCCATTCTTCTCGCCAAAAAAGGCTCCAGTTCCTTTAAAGGGGGGGTATTATGCAAAATCGACTTTTTCAAGCTTTACATCATGTTATTATGTCACTCCCTCATTAAAAACATGCCTGAAGTGTTGCCTTGGCACATTCACGTATTTTTGAGTAATCTGTAAAAACCCTGATGGCGGCCATTTTAGGGCTAGGTTTGCCTGAGTCCTCCTAGGAACGCCCCCACCTCCTGGAGACGCCTCCGAGCTTTCGTCACCAGCCGAGTAACCAACCACTGCTCCTCAGCAGAACCCCCTCCCCACTGATGCCATAGACGGCGTGTGGAGGGGGCGTGTCTAAAGGCTCAGAGGTTCTTAAAGAGACAGAGGCCTATTTCAAGACATTCACTACAGCCATTTTGAGAGAGCAATTTTATACAAGGCAGTTATTCTAATTTACTGCATTTACAGACCAACAGAAGGTTTCGTCATCACTGTAGTGTGATATAGACTGGTGCTATGTGATTGAAAAAAGCAGAATACCCCCTCTTTAAAGTGGATTTGTAAATCAGGAAAATGTAGTTGCTCAAACTAAACTAAACTAAACCAAATACAGGGATTATTGCATGTATTTCTGGGGTTATTGCACATAAAAAATGACGAACCTCATCCACAACGACCGCAAAAGGCTCCAAACTGTCAATGACCTTGACTATGAGTGAAAAAAACGTTTTGTGTTTTCTTTCATATTCTTCTAGTCGAAAAAATCCAAAATTCTGCCAGAGTATGTAAACTTTTATGTTACCTGTTATAAAGACTCCTGTACGACTGAGAGCCGACACAGACTTCTGCTAAAAGCTTCTTGAAAATCAGCACCAAAAGAGCAAAGAAAATGAGGATGAAAACACAAGAAGAAAGTGATGTGGTGAACGCGGTCTTAGCTTTCAAATGAGGCGAATAGACCCATAAGCTGTGAACTCCCCAGTCAGGCAGCTTTTAGATTTGGGTAAAGTCGTGTTCCTGAAGTCGGGACATGTGTGAAGCTTGTGTGCTCTGTTTTGCAGCTGTTTGGAGCCGCTCTGATCGCAGCAGGACTCTGGGCCTGGAGCGAGAAGGTACGGACAACGCAGATAAAGAACAGTTTTGCAGTTTTGTCCCAGCTTTTCCCCCGTTTTCCCTGATTTGTTGCGCCTGTGGTTGGCCCGGCGTGTGTTTCAGGGCGTGCTGCAGGACCTGAGTGTGCTGACCCGGGTCGGGGGCTTTGACCCGGTGTGGGCGGTGCTGGCGGCCGGAGTCGTGATGTTTATCCTGGGTTTCGCCGGCTGCGTCGGCGCTCTGAGGGAAAACCTCTGTCTGCTCAAAGCGGTGAGTGAACCACACAGCAGGGGGCGCTACAGCAGAGCAAACATTTACTCGTGAATCAAGTTTTTTTTAATATGTTATAGACGACTGCTACTTTACTTTTGCCCCACCTTTTAACCTCCACCTTAACCTCCTAACTTCCGCCTGAACTGAGAGCATTTTCTCCAGTTCAGAATTACCCAAATCCTGTAGGCCAGTGTAACGCCTCATTTGAAAGCTAAGATCAGCAAAACTCATCTAAATGGATCTTTTTCCTCACGTCATTAGATTTTTTTTCCATCTTTTTTTTGGGGAATTCAACTCATTTTTGTAACTTTTTTGTAATTTTTTGTATTTTATTTTTTTTCACTTTTTGTCACATTTTTGTCACATTTTTGTCATTTTTTTGTGACATTTTTTGTGACATTTTTGTGACTTTTTGTCATTTTTTCATCAATTTTTTATCCAATTTTTGTCATTTTTTTGTCAAATTTGATCACATTTTTGTATTTTTTTGTCACATTTTTGTCATCTTTTCGTCAATTTTTTGTCAATTTCTTGTGATATTTTTGCCACTATTTCATCAATTTTTCGTCACTTTTTTGTCAATGTTTTCTCACTTTTTTGTCACATTTTCATCATTGTTTTCGTCTGTTCTGTCGCTATTTTCACACCTTTTTTCCAGAAGCTTTTTGATCGGGGTAAAGCCAAATTGGAGAAAATGGGCTCGGTTCAGGTGGGAGTTAAGGGGTTAACCCAGCACATTTTCTCTAGTTCGACTCTAAAAAACGACTTGAAAAAAGAGTTTCGTGGCGCTAGGCTAATGCAAGGCTAGTGCCATTTCTATGGTATCAGCTAGCCTGTATTAAAAACAGTGTGACCCGCTCCACAGTGCACCTGAGGCAAATCACTTAAAACACCAGACTAACCATATAAATGTCTGTGTCCATAGAGTAATTTAGACATTTTGCTTTTAAAATAATTTGTATTTGAGCAGCATCAGCTTCGTGGTTGTATAAGCTAAGCTAAAATAGTCCCTCAAAATGCGACACAGACATTTATATGGTTAGTCTGGTGTTATAAGTGATTTGCCTCAGGTGCTCTGTGGAGCGGGTCACACTGTTTTTAATGCAGGCTAGCTGATACCGTAGAAATGTGCTAGCCTCGCACTAGCCTAGCGCCACAAAACTCTTCAAATATAAGAACTGCATGATTTTAAAACATGCCACTTGTTTCTGGTTTGTTACTTGTCTGTGTGACCGTCTCCAGTTCTCCACGATGGTGGGCCTGGTGTTCGTGGTCGAGGTCCTGGTCGTCGTCCTGGTGCTGGTTTTTCAGAGTCAGGTTCTGGAATGGATCCAAACGTTCTTCATGAACAACATCAGAGGCTACAGAGACGACATCGACCTGCAGAACCTCATCGACTCTCTGCAGACCTCGGTAATCCTCTGCACCACACCTCCTCCTCTCCTCCTCTTCTCCTCCTCCTCTTCTTCTCCTTCTCTTTCCTCCTCTCTCCTCCTCCTCTCCTCCTCCTCTCCCCCTCCTCTTCTCCTCCTCTCCTCCTCCCTTTCCCCTCTTCTCCCCCTCCTCCTCTCCTCCTCCCCTTCCCCTCTTCACCTCCTCTCCTCCTCCTCTTCCCCTCCTCCTCTTCTCCTCCTCCCCTTCCCCTCTTCTCCCCCTCCTCCTCTCCTCCTCCCCTTCCCCTCTTCACCTCCTCTCCTCCTCCTCTTCCCCTTCCCCTCTTCTCCCCCTCCTCCTCTCCTCCTCCCCTCTTCACCTCCTCTCCTCCTCCTCTTCCCCTCCTCCTCTTCTCCTCCTCTCCTCTTCTCCCCCTCCTCCTCTCCTCCTCCCCTTCCCCTCTTCTCCCCCTCCTCCTCTCCTCCTCCCCTTCCCCTCTTCACCTCCTCTCCTCCTCCTCTTCCCCTTCCCCTCTTCTCCCCCTCCTCCTCTCCTCCTCCCCTCTTCACCTCCTCTCCTCCTCCTCTTCCCCTCCTCCTCTTCTCCTCCTCTCCTCTTCTCCCCCTCCTCCTCTCCTCCTCCCCTTCCCCTCTTCTCCCCCTCCTCCTCTCCTCCTCCCCTCCTCCTCCTCTCCTCCTCCTCCTCTTCCCCTCCTCCTCTTCTCCTTCTCCTCCTCCTCTTCCCCTCCTCCTCCTCCCCTCCTCCTCTTCCCCTCCTCCTCCTCTCCTCCTCCCCTTCCCCTCTTCTCCTCCTCCACTTCTCCTCTGCTCCTCCTCTCCACCTCTCCTCCTCCTCTTCCCCTCCTCTCCTCCTCCTCCTCTTCTCCCCCTCTCCTCCTCCTCAGAGGAGGCTCTGCTCCTCCTCCTCTTCCCCTCCTCCCCCTCTCCTCCTCTGCTCCTCTCTCTCCTCTCTCCTCTGCTCTTCCTCTCCTCTCTCCTCTGCTCCTCCACCTCTGCTGCCCCTCCTCCTCTTCTCCTCCTCTCCTCCTCTGCTCCTCCTCCTCTTCTCCTCCACCTCTGCTCCTCTCCTCCTCTTCTCCTCCTCTTCTGCTCCTCTCCTCCTCTGCTCCCCCTCTCCTCCTCTTCTCCTCCTCTGCTCCTCCTCCTCTGCTCCTCCTCTAACCCTCTGTACGTGTCACAGACCTGGTGCTGTGGAGCTCAGGGCCCTGACGACTGGGAGCACAATCAGTATTTCTCCTGTAACTCCTCAAATCCTTCACGAGAGAGATGTGGAGTCCCTTTCTCCTGCTGCGTCATCGACCCTGCCGTGAGTACAACTACTACTACGACTACTACGACTACTACGACTACTACGACTACTACGACTACTACTACTACTACTACTACTACTTTCTTCTGCTAAACCTTATAATAGGAGATATTAACGATTACTGTGATGTGTCTCTACAGGAGTATGTGGTGAACTCTCAGTGCGGATACGACGTTCGCCATAAGCAAAAGGTCAGACTCTCTTAAGGCGAGACACGGCAGGTGAAAGTATTGATTTTTCACGCAGTGGACGAAGTGGAGATTTTTATCTATTTTCCTCCATTTACATCTTAGTTTTCATGTCAGATATAAAAATGACAAAACTCTCCCCGCATGATGTTTATTTTATGATGTTTTGTCTGCGAGGTGGGGGCGACCTGGAAGTAGCTGCTGCGCCGCGTAGAAAGTCCGTCTTTCAAGCGGGTTTTCATTCATAAATATTGACAGATTTTACATCCATGTGTCCTGCTAAGGGGCCCCGTGATGACGCTTTCACCCAAATATGGTGTTTTTCCTCCTACGAGACGCTGGAGCGGAAAAGCCGAAGAACGGGCCGAGCATGCGCACTCGCTACAAAACTTCAGGGCTTGTTTTCACTGAATGAGAGAAGCCGCACTCGGGCAGAGCCTGAGCCCTAATAGAAGCTCCAACAGACTCCAAACTTTCCAGTCTGAGACCTGACAAGATTTTGAAGGTTTTTTCAGACAGATTTTTTAATATCTAATTCCGAGCCTGATTTATTCAGCTTTGAAACCAAAAAAACAGGCGGAATTTGAGTTTTTACAGATTTTTTCACTGATGATTAGTTTATTGAAAAACTAAACAAAATATCCAAAATCCGCTCTGACAAAATCTTAGTTACTAATATGTCAATAAAATAAAACCATACATTTTAATCTGGCTCAATTCATTATTTTGATTTCGTTGCCCAAAATATAGGCAATTTTGGCCATTTTAATGCTCAAAATGCCTTATTTTTATGTGAAAACATAAAATGACAGAAAAAGTGCAATACATTTTTTTCTCATATTTATATCTGTAATGTTCAGCAAAAGTTTCAAATTGAGATCTCTACGTTTACTTTTTTGCCCTATTCACCTGCAGTGTCTCGCCTTAACCCCTTAACTCCCCACCTGAACCGAGCACATTTTCTCCAGTTTGGCTTTACCCCAATCCAAAAGCTTCTGGAAAAAAAGGTGTGAAAATAGCAACAAAACTGAGACGAAAACATTGATGAAAAGAAGAAATTGACAAAAAAAATTGAAGAAAAACTGACAAAAAGTGGCAAAAAAATGACAAAAAATTGATAAAATATGTGACAAAAAAATGACATGTGACAAAAATGTGACAAAAATGTGACAAAAATATGACAAAAATGACAAAAATTTGATAAAAATGTGACAAAAAAATGACAAAAAATTTGATAAAAAATGTGACAAAAAAATGACAAAAAATGGATTAAAAAATGACAAAAATGTGACAAAAAAATGACAAAAAAGTTACGAAAATGAGTTGAACACCCAACAAAAAAATGATGGAAAAACAATCTGATGACGTGAGGAAAAAGATCCTCTCAGAGTTAAGAAGTTAACTCACAGAAGAAATGTGGGGAAAAATGAGATGAACGAGGAAACAAACATGTGATGATAACGTTTGTTCTCTGTTGCTTCAGTCTGATTGGCCGGAGCTGATCCACTCGAGAGGCTGTATCCCGGCGATAGAGGCGTGGCTTCCTGGAAACCTGTACACAGTCGCCCTGGTCTTTACCGTGATATCTGTGCTCCAGGTAAACCGGGACTAAACTGGGACGAAACCAGGGTTGAACCAGGGCGAAACCGGGGCTAAACCAGGGCTAAACCGGGGCTAAACCAGGGCTAAACCAGGGCTAAACCAGGGTGAAACCAGGACGAAGCCGGGGCTAAACCGGGGCTAAACCAGGGCGAAACCGGGGCTGAACCAGGGCGAAACCAGGGCTCAACCAGGACGAAACCAGGGCGAAACCAGGGTGAAACAGGGCTAAACCAGGGCTAAACCAGGGTGAAACCAGGACGAAACCAGGGCTAAACCAGGGCTAAACCAGGGCTAAACCAGGGCTAAACCGGGGCTAAACCAGGGCTAAACCGGGGCTAAACCGGGGCTAAACCAGGGCGAAACCGGGGCTAAACCGGGGCTAAACCGGGGCTAAACCAGGGCTTAACCGGGGCTAAGCCAGGGCTAAACCAGGGCTAAACCAGGGCTAAACCAGGGCTAAACCGGGGCTAAACCGGGGCGAAACCGGGGATAAACCAGGGCTAAACCAGGGCGAAACCGGGGCTAAACCGGGGATAAACCAGGGATAAACCAGGGCTAAACTAGCTAACTCTTGATTTTGTTGCAGATGTTGGGGATCTATTTGGCCCGAAGTCTCATCACCGACATTTACAAAGTCCAGATCAACCACATCCGAAACCCGGTCTACTGAGAACCAGGTCCAAACCCGGTCTACTGAGAACCAGGTCCACACCAGGTCCAAGCCCGGTCTGCTGACACCTCAGAGCTATTTCATAAAACGATCTCAGAAAAGCGAGACTTCTCTCTGACTGAACACAAGAGTCCGACTGAATGAGCCACGTATCGCCGTGACGACGACAACAAGACTCCGCCCAAATCGCTTGAAGACACGAGGGGCACATCTGGAGCGGCGTCGCCTCCACCCGCCTCTGAGACGCGAGGAGAGGAACAAAACAACGCAGACTTTATAACTTTTTAACTCTCACTCGTGTTTTACAGCCACAAACTGCAGACACTTTGATCAGACCCACTCTGACCCAGATGTTGATCTTAGTTCTTTTATAAATCAGATTATCTTTCCTAACATGAGAACACATGAATTAAGTGTGACATCCCACACACAATAATAAGTTACTTCCGGGTCCAAATTGTTACATCTCTGTTTTACACCTAATTCAAACATTATGGCTCAACATTTCTCTGGCTATTTACATACATTTTTCGTACACTAACATTAGCAAAAAAACAGTGTATCAAACTCACTGTTGTGTCCAAGTGTTTTAATGTGAACAATAACTCCAGTATTTTACCTTTAAAATCCCCATTAGTTTATTATTGCTGCAAATCCCTGTCAGAGCCAGTGCAGCCTCCAGTCGTTACGGCTCAGCGCTGAACTCTGGAGGTTCTTAGCTTTCAAATGTTCATCATGGGCAGCTTTGAGTAAACCTAGTTCAGCTATGAGACTTTTTAACCCCTTAACTCCCACCTGAACCAAGCAGATTTTCTCCAGTTTGGCTTCACCCCAAAAGCTTCTGGAAAAAAATCTGTGAAAATAGCAGCAAAACTGAGACGAAAAAAATGATGGAAATGTGACAAAAAAGCGACAAAACATTGATAAAAAAGTGATGAAAAATTGAGGAAAAAGTGTCAAAAATGTCACAAGAAATTGACAAAAATTTGACAAAAAATGACCAACAATTGACAAAAAAATTACAAAAGTGTGATAAAAATTTGACAAAAAAAATACAAAAATTTGACAAAAAATGACAAAAATTTGATTAAAAATTGACGAAAAAATGACCTAAAAAATTACAAAAATGTGACAAAAATGAGTTGAATACCCAACAAAAAAATGATGGGGAAAAAAATCTGATGACGTGAGGAAAAAGATCCTCTCGGTTCAGGCGGGAGTTTGGAGGTTAAAGAACGAAGAGCCTCCTACAAACTTAAGTTTACTCCATCGACACATCCTCAGGAAAAACTTTGGAAAAACATTGATTACCAAATGAAACGTTTGTTGTCGCCTTAATTTTTTTCTTCCTAAACTAAGTCACTTGTGAAACATAAGTGTGAGAAATGCCCGTTTTTTGCCTTCTGTGTGTGAAAGTGCAGTTTTTATAAAGAGTTAATGCTTAGTTAATGCTTTGTAACTGAGCCTGGGTCAGAGTGGGTCCGTTTATGAACCAAACGACACCAAAATGAGCCAGACTTTGCCAAATGAGCCTAATTTTATGAAATAGCCCCGGACTCTGAAACTCGAGCTGAAATTTACTCCGGACAAATCCACTTTTATGTTTTTTCCTGTGAAGCAGTTCATGGTAACCGGCTTCACAAATAATCTTTGATCTGAAATGCCTTTACTGCTACAGCTTTAACCTGCTCAGACTGGAACTGTTTTAGCCCCAGGTTTGGTCCTGGTTTAGTCTCTTTGGTCTGTTTTT